>NC_084892.1:15412500-15662500 GCF_958979055.1 Alnus glutinosa
ACCGACTCATCAGGATCATTTAGCACAGCTAGTGCCTGCGTACCAAGCACCCACTCAAGCCCCAACCTCTTCTTCACAGTCGACTCTCGAGGACACTCTCAAGGCCTTCATGCAAATTACAAGCCAATCTATTAGTGAAGTGAAGAATGCCACCATGTTGAACACCCAGGCGATTGCCAAGCAAGAGGTTCAGATGGGTCAAATGGCTAATCATCAGAGTGAGAGAGAGAAGGGATAGCTCCCTAGTTAGCCCATGCCCAATCCAAAGTTGCAGTTCCATGGGGGAAGTTCATCAAATGCTGTGCAAGTACAGGAGCATGTGCAAGCCGTTGTCACACTAAGGTCTGGGAGACTAGTGGACAATCAAGTGGTTCTTCCAGATGAGAACCCTGCTACACAAGAAGAGCAAGGAAGTGGCAGCACAAAGGACAGAGATGCGGAGCCATCTACAACCACTCCCCCTATTGATATTCCTCCTAGGTCGTTTGTACCTAAGGTGCCCTACCCAAACAGATTGCTGGTGAAAATAATTTATTACCTTCTAATTTAAACCAAGTGTGTGTGTTTGTGTTTAAAAAAATATCTTAAATGCAAAATTTAAATGAGACAAGATATTTGTTATGAAGTGGAAACTCTATGAAGAGAAAAAATACTCCGGGGCAGCCAAACCCAGGAAATCCACTATCCAAAAACAAAGCTAAGTTACAAGACACTCGTACTCACATAACCCTATGCAGTAGTCATACCTTTAACTCTGACGTGTAACCCAACACAAACGCTTCCTAACCAGATCTTCCACCTGAAGGAGTTTTTGATGGAGTCCCTTTACCCTAGGGTCGACACCTAAGATAGACTTCACACGAACACTTGAGCACACACCGACGACGGCTTGAGAGCTAGTGGATCTTCAATTCTCCCTAAACACCCTCTCAAAGCACTATGGAATCCACTATTGAATTCTGTACAAAACACTACCCTAGAGCCCTCTATTTATAGGCTTCAAGAGACCTCAAAAACTGCTGAGATTCAGACTCTAGCTGGTGAGCGTCCGGACAACGGTTAGTCACGTCCGAACAATTTTCTGCGATATCCTTTCAGAAATAGCATAATTCTATCTTTATCGGGTTCACGTCTGGACGGCTTGATCGAGCGTCCAGAAAGTCTTCGCTAAAATCCTTTCCGCGTTCGAACGGAACTCTAGAATATTCTGAACTACTGGGCTTGCAAAGACTTCCCAAACAGTGTCGACTTCTGAAATCAAACTCCTTGTTGAATATTGATTGACCTATTGTCCGGACGGTGTTGCTCTGACTTCCGGACGTCTTCAATGTTTATCTTTAAGATACTGCGGGGTGTCTGGACGCCTTCAAAGGCACATCCGAACTGTTGCACAGGAACCAGCTGTTTTGTCTTGGATTTTGTAAGGACTCTTCATGGACATTTTGTAGAAGCTTGTGATCAGTTATAGTCATTGATTTGATCATTATCTGGATACATGAAGATTCTGAATTGAAAAACCGACTATCCTGTTAAAACTCAACCATTACATAAAGTGTTTTTGTTTTATCCAGAATGTAGCCAATAAAAATACTAACAAACTTCCCCTTTGGCCATTCTGGGACAAAAACACTTGACTGGTTTGGAAATACATTCCCGGTCTAAAAACCAAAAAATACTCCCCCTTTTTGTCACACAATGACAAAAGGTAAACAGAGTATTAATTAAAACCAGAAGTGTTTAATAATTACACCAAAGAGTAAGCACAAATGTAAAATTGTTCAAAAACCAAAACAAGACTGAACATAACATAAATAAAACCCAATCATCATCATCATTCAACTTGGGATGATGATATTTTAGACACTCTCTGATGCCGATCTGGCTCTACTCAACAAGCTCCCCTATAAGATTGACTTCCCATTGAAGAGCTGACATGGAAGTCATAAGTTGTGCAAAAGCAGCTTCAATGTCCAAGGAGGGAGGCACAACCTGTGAAGATGATGATGCAGCTGCTGTGGGGAGATCTGGTGGAGGCTGGGAACAGCACCTTGAGCCTCGTACCTCAATTGGGCATTAGACTTCATGAGAGTCTGTATGCCAAGGGGATCTGGGATCTGTGAGCAAGGCTTCGAGTCTTAAATACCTGGCACGACCTGGAGGCAGATTTGAGTAATTAAACACCCAAAAGACAGACTCGTGTTCTTCTCATCGCGAACCTTGAGCATAGTGTGCAAGATGTGCTTGCACAAGCAAAAATGAGTCTGCATCAAGATGGCATATAGAAGGGTAGCCTTCTTGAGAGTCAGCTCACTCCGACGAGCTTGAGGCCAAATGTTTGTTACCACAATTTTTGCTAAAATCGGTTTATAGGAGCAAAAGCACTGATGTTGATCTGGGAGTGGAACTTATCCTCGCGCTGTGGTCTTGTTCCAAATAAGTCATGTAAAAAATCAGTTGCTGGTAGCCTCATCAGGAAAAGGAACTTCGGAGACTGGTAACACTGGTACTCCGACCACAGCACTGATAAGCTGTGGATCAATCTATATCTGCTGTCCTCTAACCATGGTCTGGATAATGAGTCCTCTATCATCCTCCTGGATGATGATCATGTTGCCATAGAACTCCTGTACCAGTCTGGGAAAGGCTGGGCAGGCACAACTGTACAAGTACTCCCAGTTGTTCTCCAGGAGCATTTGAGCGATGGGAAGCAAAACTGGGTCTCGCAGATTTGCGTGGAGAAGATTCCGCTCTGATCGGACATGTCGTGAGTGCATGCGGTGCAACCGGTCAGCCACTGACTCTTCACTTCGTTGCCTGACTTGAGGAGGAGAGTCATTGAAAGACATAATTTATGGACTAAACAAAATACAAATAGAAAATCATGAAAGCATTAATTCCTGTTAGTCCAAAAAAAATTGGGCATTATAACGGCTGTAAAATGGATTATCCAAAAATTACAACATCAATAAATACAACCCAAACAATATTGAGAACCAAATATGCAAAATCTCAACTCAAATATTTACATATTTTGAGGAATAATACATATTACACCCACAATAATAAAAACCCAAAAACAACCTATTTTAAGCATAGAAATTTAAAAGAAAGTAGTAAAAGAGAATAAAAAAAAAACCTGGGGAGGAGATAAACTGCAAAGATGACACGTGCACTAAAGAGTTATGCATAAAAAGCACAGAGACAATGCACAAGATGACAAAAACGAACCAAAAGGGGTGAAAAAATGGGCTGCGGCGTGGGGAGAATGCGATTTAACCCTACAGGGTTCACCGTCCGGACAGAACTTAAATGACGTCTGAACGTAGTGCCACGTAGAGGTCGCAAAAACACGCTTGTCCGGACAAGAAGAATGAACGTCCGGACGAATCAACAGTATTGTCCGGACAACCAGAATAACTGTCCGGACATACATGATCACCGTCTAGATGTCCCGAAACACCGTTTGGATGCTTCACACAAAAGAATCTGAAAAAGAGCAGAAAAATATTTCCCAAATAATTTCCAGAGCACGCATGTATATAACACTAATATCTTAGTTCAATTAGCATTTAAAAAAAAACCAAGATATAATTGAGAGTTATGTTTTAATCACCACAAGAATTTCCCTGCAGAAGGACATTTTTCAATAGAAAACTTAACTCATACAATGCATGTGTGTGTGAAGGCTTTCTCAATAAGGTATGAAGTATGCTGATATGACTTAAAACACTCGGATTTTTCAAAGAAGAGAGAAAATCAATGTTAGATCAGTTAAAAGTCAAACCTTATTATGCTAGGGCCTAGTTACCTTCATCTGATACACTCCCCCTAAGCTGCAACACTTTTCTTTTACTATGTCCTTTAGTGACCATCTATTTCAGCAATGATGTGGTCACTGACTGTTTCTTTGGGGACAAGATCAAGAACATATTTAGCATAAGCAGTGGATCTTTTTATTTATCAATTTTTATTCAGTTGAATGCCTTTTATCACTTGATGCTACAACCTAGAAGGAATGCCAGAATTTATGGGTTCTAGGTTCAACTAACGAGTTGGTCAATTTGACCATCTTGGCAAAATAAAATCTCTCTAAAAAAAATCCAGAAGCTAATAGTCAGAGGAGAGACACAAATACCTTAGGGGAGCCTTGGATAGTGCACATTTTTCATCTCAAGAGAAAAGCAACTATCTAGTATGGATGCCACTGGGAAACTTTGCAGATATAAAAAAAAAAACTCTCAGTTATATAAAGGCAAATGAATAAATGCATCATAAATTGAGACATCAGTTAAACATACATAAGATATCTGGAAGTTATAAAACAATAAACCTCTACATCCTTTTAACCCTTTTTTTTTTAATTAAAAAAACAAACATGCTTTCAAAATAAAGAGAGAAGTGTTGACCAAGCATGTACGGTAAAAACAAACCTAACCCCAGGGAGAGAGGTTTGAGAGTAACAAGATAGAAAAACAGCCGCTCGACGTGCTTTTACTATCATTCCTATTTAATACCTGGGAAATTTCCTCAAGACAACCCAAGAGGGAATATAGGGATAGAAATGATGGTTCCATAACAACATGCAAAGTATTTATAAGATGACAAAATAAAGTAAACTATGCAAGTGTACCTGTCATGCTCTAGGATTTAGGAACCAAAATCTTAGGCATGTGTGACCTTAGCTACTAGGTAGGTCTGTTCCCCCTCGGGGAGTGAATGTCCTCATCCTTGTCCCGTCCTTCCTTCTGAAGCTGTAGAGTAAGAAATCTGACCAGATCTTGCATGAAAGTTGATGTGTGTTTTAATGAGTACTCGCAAGCGCACGAATCGTTTGCAATATAGTGTGTGCAAGTGCGAGGTCGAATCCAGAAGGAAATGGTCAAATATTAGTGTCTTGTTTAATCAACTTCATTTTAACCTAGTTCCAAAGGTTTGAGGATTGATTCAAGAGAAAAAGACTAAATAAAAGAGATGGAATGAAATATGCAAATTAAAAGGAACTAAGGCTAAGGAATCTACCAAACCAAATCCAACAACTCACACTCTTGGTTTCCACTTGAACACCCAAAGAACATTAAGCTTAGGGTGTCATTCAAGTTTCTCAACCATAAACCCTAGAACCATTAAATGAATCCAACACAAAGACAAATCACAAAGAGTACCAATTTGAAATCAAATCATCCAATGTATCATTCAATCACAATGGATATCATCATTCAAACCGATAAAACAATGTATCCATTGGTTGAAACACATCAAATGTCCTATTTCCACCACTAACCACATTCATTGCAAAAGATAAAGCCTTAAATGAATGGAACTTGAACAACAAATATGATATATCATTAAATATGCAAGTGGTACAGCAAGAGTGTGAGTGTCATCAGTGGAAAGGTTTCATCGTCAACCTTAGTTGAGGTTACTAGCCTTCCATGACTAAGAACACCACAAGAAAATGAAGAACAACCATGGAAATAAAAGAAAAGCTTTACAAAGAGGAAGTGTCTGAGAACAAAAGCTACTGAAATACACTACAAAATGTACGAAATTAAACCTATCTACTGTTCTCTGCCCTTTTTACAAGGAGACATGGCTATGGCTTTTATAGAAGAAAACTAGGGCTAGAAACCCATGTAAGATGAATCCTCTACCCTCCTCTAGGGTTCCTCTCTTGCTAGAGACAACCAAGAACACGAAACCAGCGTGTTCTGCTACGAAAATCAGAGGGAGAGCTGCTTTTTGTCATGGAGGAGCTTCTGATTGGGTGTTCTGACGTGCTCTGCAAAAGCAGGTTTTGGGAAATTTCGATCGATCGACTTTTATTTAGATCGATCGACTTCGGGAAAAGTTTCGATCTATCGACTTTTAAATTCGATCGATCGACTATTCAGGACCTCTGAATTTCCAGGCATTTCCTTATGAAATTTGCCATTCCTCTCTTATTGACCTACAGAAACAGAAAAACACAAAAACTAACCAAAACATCAAAAAATAACAAGGCTAAAGGTATAACTAGTGCAAATCAAGGGATCCAAATACACAATATTTGGCACTCATCAAAAGTACTGGCGGAAGATGTTCCTTCACTGGAGATTTCCTTTGCTGCAGTTTTCTTGGGGACCCAAGTCTTTTTCGCTTGAGTAGGCTTCTACAGCTGCTGAAGCTTTGGAGCATGATTCTGGGCAGAGATCTATGATGCTTGGGAGGCTTAAGTGGAGGACACCTTGGTCTGATATAACCGCTAACTCCACATTGGTGACACATGGGAGTTTTAGGTGCCAGCCATTTTTTCTTCTGCTGAACTTGCCAAGTGGGCAATTTGGTCTGATGTGCCCTAGCTTGCCACAATGATGGCATGTGGGAGGCTTTTTCCTGATAGGAAGCTTGACCAGAGGTTGTGACGACGCCTAGGGCTACAAGTCCATTTTTAGCAATTATTTTTCCTTGTTGAATAAGAGATCTTCCCAAATGACAAGTATCTTGCTCGTTTGGCAAGTATCCGTTAGGCCTTTATTTAGTTTGGCAAGTAGCCGTTGAGTATTATTTTATTTCCAATAAGGGTTCTACCTTGAAATGGCTAGTAATAATCTAATAATGTGGGCAACACATAAGTCCACTAGGGATAGGTTTTGGGACTCAGTCGAACTCTATTTAATCTTCCTATTGTAATGGACGGGGATCATTACCTTTTGATGAATAAAGCCATGGTGTTTTCTCCTTGAGGTGTGAATCCTCCTTTGCCCAACGAGACGTTGGTTGTTCTTTCTCCTGTTTGTTCTTTTTTAATCGTCTCTAACCCTCTGCTGTGTTAATTTTGGTATTAGAGCACCCTGGTTATCTTTCTACAGATAATCCTAGATCCAACTAACACTAAACTCTTTTGTCATACCTTACCAGACACCCCAAACCATACATACAGATCAACCCCCTAACCGTGACCTTTAACCTGTCTTTCCTGATGAGTACCCGCAGCGGAAGAGCGTAAACCCTACCCAACTCACCCAACAACAGCGGGATGAGATGCTATTGAATCTGGTCAACCAGATAGGCGACCTAAGCAAGAAGGTGGACACGATGTGGAATCACCACGTGGAAAGATCAAGAGGTTCGGGCGAGAAGAAGAATGGTGAAGAAGCCGAGGGAGAAGAGCCGATTGGAGGTGATGACATGCGGCAGCATTTTAACGCAGCCTACCATGACTCAGACTATGCACCCCACTACCCCAACAACACTGGACCCTGTTTCTACAGGGGAGAAGAGAATCCATATTTTGAAGGCTATACTAACCAAGTTGACAAAGCAACAAAACGGGTCCGGATTGAGGTCCTAGACTTTCATGGTAAGCTTGATTCTTATGCCTTCCAGGACTGGTTAATGTCCTTAGAAGACTGCTTTGAATGGTTTGGACTGGCGCCTGCACGACAGGTTCGGTTCATGAAAATGAAATTGAAGGGGCAAACTCAGGTTTGGTGGCAAAGCGTAGAAGAGCACTTGCATCGTCTTCGTCAACCACCCATTGCTGATTGGGGCGAGATGAAACTCAAACTCCGGGAAAAATATCTACCGGTTAACTAGGAGGAGGTCCTGTTCGAGGAGCTGTTACTGCTAAGGCAGGGTCACTTATCCGTTGAAGAATTCACCAATAAGTTTCACGAACTGTCCATCTGTAGCCGTAAATCGGAGATAGATCGCCAACTATTGCTCGTTATAAGGCAGGCCTACGGGAAGACATTAAGAAGGAACTCCTCACAGTGCGAATTGTCAATATCGAGGAGGCATACCAGTTGGCGTTGCGAGTGGAGCAGCAACTGCGGAATTTCACCACCCTCCGCACATTCCAAGGATGGAACAACCCCCCATCTCGTAGTTCCACCACCGCGGCTTCATGAATGGCTCCCAGTGTACCAGAGCGTCTTCCTGTCAGGGGGGGCCAGCAGGCGAATCGTACCGCAATAGAATGTGAGGATCCAAAGGGCAAAGCTGCAATTCACAACTGGCCTGAAAGAGGTAAAGAAGAATGCTAATGCTGTGGTGGCCGAGGCCATTACGCAGTAGTTTGTCCTACAAGGGAGTAGAAATTCACAATGATTTGTGGAGAAACCGATCCACAAGTGGAGGCCGATGAACCCCAACCAACCCCTACTATACAAGAAGATCACAATGAGGAAATACCCGAGGAAGTTTTGGAGTGCTCCACCCTACCATTGTGTGTCATCCAAAGAGTACTCACTGGATAGAAGAAGCCCGAGCTTGAGGCAGACGACTGGCTCCGAAACAACATCTTTCATACCAGAGTTGAGCATAACGGACGAGCATTGAACCTCATCATTGATAACGGAAGCGGTATGAACATAATTTCCAAGGACATCGTGTGCAAGCTAGAGTTGTCGTTGGAGAAGCACCAGTAGCCCTACAAGCTTAGTTGGGTGGATGATACCTCTATACCGGTAAGGCATCATTGTTCTCTTACTTTTTCCTTGGGCAACTCATATTAGGATATGTTGTGGTGTGATGTCATCCCCATGCAAGCTTGCCATGTGCTGCTTGGTCGACCTTAGTTATATGATCGACGAGTACTATATGATGGGTTTTCAAACACGTATACTTTTTTGCATAAGGACACAAAAATAGTCCTTAGGCCCATGAGAATCCAGGATTTTAATGGCCCCTCCAACGAAGCTAGAGTACTATCCTTGAGGCAATTCTCCATGACTTGCCAAGACCACCAAGTTATCCTTACTGTGGTAGCCAAGTCTATCATGGATGAAGTGGCATCGTCGTAGCCGGAAGAAGTGCAAAACCTTCTAACAGAATTTCTGGACCTGACTCCTGATGAACTCCTACAGTCCCTCCCACCGATGCAAGACATCCAACATGCTATTGATTTGGTCCCGGGAGCCTCCCTACCCAACCTCCCTGCCTACAGGATGAGCCCGGAAGAATACAGTGAGATGCAGTGACAAATCCAGGATTTATTAGACAGAGGCTTCATCCGAGAAAGCCTAAGCCCATGTGCTGTCCCAGCCTTGCTCACCCCTAAGAAGAATGGTAGTTGGCGGATGTGTGTTGACAGCCGCGCCATCAACAAGATAACGGTAAAGTACCACTTTTCTATTCCCCGATTAGATGATATGCTGGATGTCTTGTATGGCTCATAGGTGTTTTCAAAAATCAATCTCCGGAGTGGCTACCATCAGATTTGCATTCACCCTGGCGATGAGTGGAAGACCGCTTTCAAAACCCGGCCAGGGTTATTTGAGTGGCTCGTCATGCCCTTCGGGCTCACCCATGCCCCAAGCACATTCATGCGCGTCATGACACAAGTCCTACGACCATTCATTGACAAATTTGTTGTCGTTTATTTCGATGACATCTTCATCTTTAGCCGAGACTACTCAGAGCACCTGCAGCACATTCGACAAGTCTTTGAGGTCCTAAGGTTTTAGAGCGTCCTCATCCATCTTAAGAAGTGTACATTTTCTCAAACATTTGTTTTGTTTTTGGGCTTTGTTATCTCTGCGTAGTGAATCTCAGTAGATTCATCCAAAATTCAAGCTATCACTGAGTGGTCTACTCCAACCACTGTACATGATGTTCGAAGCTTCCACGGGTTGGCATCTTTTTATCACAAGTTTATCAAGAACTTCAGTGCGATCATGGCTCCCCTAACCGAATGTACCAAGGCAGGACTGTTCACATGGACCCCTGCCGCCCAGCGGGCTTTTGACACCATCAAGAACAAGCTCATGGAAACCCCTGTCCTAAAGCTTCCAGATTTTTTGCAACCTTTTGAAGTCACCTGTGATGTGTCACATGTGGGCGTTGGGGGTGTCCTCAGCCAGCAACACCACCCAATAGCATATTTCAACAAGAAACTTAACGAGGCACGACGACGGTACCCCACCTATGACTTAGAGTTATATGCAATCATCCAATCACTCAAATATTGGCGACCCTACCTTATCCACCGGGAATTCGTACTCTACACTGATCACGACTCTCTACTCCATATTCAGTCTCAGAAGAAGCTTAACGCTCGACATGCTCTCTGGGTGGATTATTTGCAGCAATTTACATTTGTGTTGAAGCATAAGGCGGGCAGCAAGAATTGTGTTGCGGATGCACTTAGTCGTCGAGCTCATGTTCTCACCTCGCTCACGGTGACTGTCACGGGGTTCGAAGAACTTAAACGCTGCTACCCGGGAGACCCTGACTTCAATCTCATTCATGCAGAAGTCCTGAATGGGCCTTCTTCCACTCACCCCCACTATATCATCCAAGATGGGTACCTCTTCTTCAAAAATCGGTTGTACCTCCCCAAGACCTCTACCCATAGATTTGTGATTCAAGAACTGCATGAAGGAGGGATAGCTAGTCACTTCGGTCATGACAAAACCATTAGCCTCGTTGAAGATCATTTCTTTTGGCCCGGTTTGCACCGTGATGTTACGACAGTAACCCAGCGTTGCTGTGTATGCCAACTAGCTAAGGGGCAACGTCAGAACTCGGGATTATACACGCCCCTGCCTATCCCCACAACTCCTTGGACAGACCTGAGTATGGATTTTGTTCTCGGCCTTCCCCGTACACTTCGCGGCCATGACTCCATTTTTGTGGTGGTGGATCGGTTCTATAAAATGGCCCATTTTCTGGCCTACTCCCGCACCTTTGATGCATCCCATATTGCTACTCTATTTTTCACTGAGGTGGTTCGCTTACATGGGTTACCCTCCACCATTGTCTCCGACAGGGACGTCAAGTTTGTCAGCTATTTTTGGAAGACATTATGGGCCAAGTTGAGAACAAAGTTGCAATTTTCTAGCGCCTACCATCCGCAGACGAACGGCCAAATAGAGGCGGTTAATTGCAGTTTGGGCAACCTCTTATGATGCCTTGTTATTGGCCATGTTACCTCGTGGGATCTCCTCCTTCCCCAAGCTAAGTTTGCATACAACAACTCGGTCAACCGCAGCACTGGGCGCTCTCCATTCGAAATTGTTACTGGACTTCAATCCCGCACTCCAATCGACCTAGTGCTGTTGCCCTTGCCTCCCCGGGTTAGTGAGGGCACTGTCTACTTTCTTCGACATATTTATGACATCCACGAGGAAGTCCGAAAAAAGATCACTGTGAGCAACGATCGTTACAAATCTCGGGTGGATGCTCACAGGCAAGTCGTAGAATTTCAACCAGGGGATTTGGTGCTGATCCACCTCCGGCTGGAATGCTTCACCAAAGGCTCCCTCCATAAGCTTCATTCCCGCTGTGCTGGGCCATTTCAAGTTCTTCAAAAACTGGGAAATAATGCTTACCTCATCGACCTTCCTTCCCACTTAACCTTCACCCCCATCTTCAATGTGGCCGACCTCATGCCTTATCATGGCCCTCCAGATATTTCCCTTACTCTGCCAATCTCTCTTCCATCTACTGTGAAACCTCGGGAGGAAATCGAAGACATCTTGGATGACCAAATTGTTTCCACCTGCCGTGGTGGCTACCAGAAGTTCTTAGTCAAGTGGAAAAACCGCCCACCCTCCGACTGTTGTTAGTTACAGACCGAGGAGGTCCAAAGGTTGAATCCCGACCTCTATGAATTTTATCAAGCCCGCCATTCGCCGGAGTCGAATGCCTGTCCGGTGGGGGGAAATTGACGGCGCCTAGGGCTACAAGTCCATTTTTAGCAATTATTTTTCCTTGTTGAATAAGAGATCTTCCCAAATGACAAGTATCTTGCTCGTTTGGCAAGTATCCGTTAGGCCTTTATTTAGTTTGGCAAGTAGCCGTTGAGTATTATTTTATTTCCAATAAGGGTTCTACCTTGAAATGGCTAGTAATAATCTAATAATGTGGGCAACACATAAGTCCACTAGGGATAGGTTTTGGGACTCAGTCGAACTCTATTTAATCTTCCTATTGTAATGGACGGGGATCATTACCTTTTGATGAATAAAGCCATGGTGTTTTCTCCTTGAGGTGTGAATCCTCCTTTGCCCAACGAGACGTTGGTTGTTCTTTCTCCTGTTTGTTCTTTTTTAATCGTCTCTAACCCTCTGCTGTGTTAATTTTGGTATTAGAGCACCCTGGTTATCTTTCTACAGATAATCCTAGATCCAACTAACACTAAACTCTTTTGTCATACCTTACCAGACACCCCAAACCATACATACAGATCAACCCCCTAACCGTGACCTTTAACCTGTCTTTCCTGATGAGTACCCGCAGCGGAAGAGCGTAAACCCTACCCAACTCACCCAACAACAGCGGGATGAGATGCTATTGAATCTGGTCAACCAGATAGGCGACCTAAGCAAGAAGGTGGACACGATGTGGAATCACCACGTGGAAAGATCAAGAGGTTCGGGCGAGAAGAAGAATGGTGAAGAAGCCGAGGGAGAAGAGCCGATTGGAGGTGATGACATGCGGCAGCATTTTAACGCAGCCTACCATGACTCAGACTATGCACCCCACTACCCCAACAACACTGGACCCTGTTTCTACAGGGGAGAAGAGAATCCATATTTTGAAGGCTATACTAACCAAGTTGACAAAGCAACAAAACGGGTCCGGATTGAGGTCCTAGACTTTCATGGTAAGCTTGATTCTTATGCCTTCCAGGACTGGTTAATGTCCTTAGAAGACTGCTTTGAATGGTTTGGACTGGCGCCTGCACGACAGGTTCGGTTCATGAAAATGAAATTGAAGGGGCAAACTCAGGTTTGGTGGCAAAGCGTAGAAGAGCACTTGCATCGTCTTCGTCAACCACCCATTGCTGATTGGGGCGAGATGAAACTCAAACTCCGGGAAAAATATCTACCGGTTAACTAGGAGGAGGTCCTGTTCGAGGAGCTGTTACTGCTAAGGCAGGGTCACTTATCCGTTGAAGAATTCACCAATAAGTTTCACGAACTGTCCATCTGTAGCCGTAAATCGGAGATAGATCGCCAACTATTGCTCGTTATAAGGCAGGCCTACGGGAAGACATTAAGAAGGAACTCCTCACAGTGCGAATTGTCAATATCGAGGAGGCATACCAGTTGGCGTTGCGAGTGGAGCAGCAACTGCGGAATTTCACCACCCTCCGCACATTCCAAGGATGGAACAACCCCCCATCTCGTAGTTCCACCACCGCGGCTTCATGAATGGCTCCCAGTGTACCAGAGCGTCTTCCTGTCAGGGGGGGCCAGCAGGCGAATCGTACCGCAATAGAATGTGAGGATCCAAAGGGCAAAGCTGCAATTCACAACTGGCCTGAAAGAGGTAAAGAAGAATGCTAATGCTGTGGTGGCCGAGGCCATTACGCAGTAGTTTGTCCTACAAGGGAGTAGAAATTCACAATGATTTGTGGAGAAACCGATCCACAAGTGGAGGCCGATGAACCCCAACCAACCCCTACTATACAAGAAGATCACAATGAGGAAATACCCGAGGAAGTTTTGGAGTGCTCCACCCTACCATTGTGTGTCATCCAAAGAGTACTCACTGGATAGAAGAAGCCCGAGCTTGAGGCAGACGACTGGCTCCGAAACAACATCTTTCATACCAGAGTTGAGCATAACGGACGAGCATTGAACCTCATCATTGATAACGGAAGCGGTATGAACATAATTTCCAAGGACATCGTGTGCAAGCTAGAGTTGTCGTTGGAGAAGCACCAGTAGCCCTACAAGCTTAGTTGGGTGGATGATACCTCTATACCGGTAAGGCATCATTGTTCTCTTACTTTTTCCTTGGGCAACTCATATTAGGATATGTTGTGGTGTGATGTCATCCCCATGCAAGCTTGCCATGTGCTGCTTGGTCGACCTTAGTTATATGATCGACGAGTACTATATGATGGGTTTTCAAACACGTATACTTTTTTGCATAAGGACACAAAAATAGTCCTTAGGCCCATGAGAATCCAGGATTTTAATGGCCCCTCCAACGAAGCTAGAGTACTATCCTTGAGGCAATTCTCCATGACTTGCCAAGACCACCAAGTTATCCTTACTGTGGTAGCCAAGTCTATCATGGATGAAGTGGCATCGTCGTAGCCGGAAGAAGTGCAAAACCTTCTAACAGAATTTCTGGACCTGACTCCTGATGAACTCCTACAGTCCCTCCCACCGATGCAAGACATCCAACATGCTATTGATTTGGTCCCGGGAGCCTCCCTACCCAACCTCCCTGCCTACAGGATGAGCCCGGAAGAATACAGTGAGATGCAGTGACAAATCCAGGATTTATTAGACAGAGGCTTCATCCGAGAAAGCCTAAGCCCATGTGCTGTCCCAGCCTTGCTCACCCCTAAGAAGAATGGTAGTTGGCGGATGTGTGTTGACAGCCGCGCCATCAACAAGATAACGGTAAAGTACCACTTTTCTATTCCCCGATTAGATGATATGCTGGATGTCTTGTATGGCTCATAGGTGTTTTCAAAAATCAATCTCCGGAGTGGCTACCATCAGATTTGCATTCACCCTGGCGATGAGTGGAAGACCGCTTTCAAAACCCGGCCAGGGTTATTTGAGTGGCTCGTCATGCCCTTCGGGCTCACCCATGCCCCAAGCACATTCATGCGCGTCATGACACAAGTCCTACGACCATTCATTGACAAATTTGTTGTCGTTTATTTCGATGACATCTTCATCTTTAGCCGAGACTACTCAGAGCACCTGCAGCACATTCGACAAGTCTTTGAGGTCCTAAGGTTTTAGAGCGTCCTCATCCATCTTAAGAAGTGTACATTTTCTCAAACATTTGTTTTGTTTTTGGGCTTTGTTATCTCTGCGTAGTGAATCTCAGTAGATTCATCCAAAATTCAAGCTATCACTGAGTGGTCTACTCCAACCACTGTACATGATGTTCGAAGCTTCCACGGGTTGGCATCTTTTTATCACAAGTTTATCAAGAACTTCAGTGCGATCATGGCTCCCCTAACCGAATGTACCAAGGCAGGACTGTTCACATGGACCCCTGCCGCCCAGCGGGCTTTTGACACCATCAAGAACAAGCTCATGGAAACCCCTGTCCTAAAGCTTCCAGATTTTTTGCAACCTTTTGAAGTCACCTGTGATGTGTCACATGTGGGCGTTGGGGGTGTCCTCAGCCAGCAACACCACCCAATAGCATATTTCAACAAGAAACTTAACGAGGCACGACGACGGTACCCCACCTATGACTTAGAGTTATATGCAATCATCCAATCACTCAAATATTGGCGACCCTACCTTATCCACCGGGAATTCGTACTCTACACTGATCACGACTCTCTACTCCATATTCAGTCTCAGAAGAAGCTTAACGCTCGACATGCTCTCTGGGTGGATTATTTGCAGCAATTTACATTTGTGTTGAAGCATAAGGCGGGCAGCAAGAATTGTGTTGCGGATGCACTTAGTCGTCGAGCTCATGTTCTCACCTCGCTCACGGTGACTGTCACGGGGTTCGAAGAACTTAAACGCTGCTACCCGGGAGACCCTGACTTCAATCTCATTCATGCAGAAGTCCTGAATGGGCCTTCTTCCACTCACCCCCACTATATCATCCAAGATGGGTACCTCTTCTTCAAAAATCGGTTGTACCTCCCCAAGACCTCTACCCATAGATTTGTGATTCAAGAACTGCATGAAGGAGGGATAGCTAGTCACTTCGGTCATGACAAAACCATTAGCCTCGTTGAAGATCATTTCTTTTGGCCCGGTTTGCACCGTGATGTTACGACAGTAACCCAGCGTTGCTGTGTATGCCAACTAGCTAAGGGGCAACGTCAGAACTCGGGATTATACACGCCCCTGCCTATCCCCACAACTCCTTGGACAGACCTGAGTATGGATTTTGTTCTCGGCCTTCCCCGTACACTTCGCGGCCATGACTCCATTTTTGTGGTGGTGGATCGGTTCTATAAAATGGCCCATTTTCTGGCCTACTCCCGCACCTTTGATGCATCCCATATTGCTACTCTATTTTTCACTGAGGTGGTTCGCTTACATGGGTTACCCTCCACCATTGTCTCCGACAGGGACGTCAAGTTTGTCAGCTATTTTTGGAAGACATTATGGGCCAAGTTGAGAACAAAGTTGCAATTTTCTAGCGCCTACCATCCGCAGACGAACGGCCAAATAGAGGCGGTTAATTGCAGTTTGGGCAACCTCTTATGATGCCTTGTTATTGGCCATGTTACCTCGTGGGATCTCCTCCTTCCCCAAGCTAAGTTTGCATACAACAACTCGGTCAACCGCAGCACTGGGCGCTCTCCATTCGAAATTGTTACTGGACTTCAATCCCGCACTCCAATCGACCTAGTGCTGTTGCCCTTGCCTCCCCGGGTTAGTGAGGGCACTGTCTACTTTCTTCGACATATTTATGACATCCACGAGGAAGTCCGAAAAAAGATCACTGTGAGCAACGATCGTTACAAATCTCGGGTGGATGCTCACAGGCAAGTCGTAGAATTTCAACCAGGGGATTTGGTGCTGATCCACCTCCGGCTGGAATGCTTCACCAAAGGCTCCCTCCATAAGCTTCATTCCCGCTGTGCTGGGCCATTTCAAGTTCTTCAAAAACTGGGAAATAATGCTTACCTCATCGACCTTCCTTCCCACTTAACCTTCACCCCCATCTTCAATGTGGCCGACCTCATGCCTTATCATGGCCCTCCAGATATTTCCCTTACTCTGCCAATCTCTCTTCCATCTACTGTGAAACCTCGGGAGGAAATCGAAGACATCTTGGATGACCAAATTGTTTCCACCTGCCGTGGTGGCTACCAGAAGTTCTTAGTCAAGTGGAAAAACCGCCCACCCTCCGACTGTTGTTAGTTACAGACCGAGGAGGTCCAAAGGTTGAATCCCGACCTCTATGAATTTTATCAAGCCCGCCATTCGCCGGAGTCGAATGCCTGTCCGGTGGGGGGAAATTGACGGCGCCTAGGGCTACAAGTCCATTTTTAGCAATTATTTTTCCTTGCTCAATAAGAGATCTTACCAAATGACAAGTATCTTGCTCATTTGGCAAGTATCTGTTAGGCCTTTATTTAGTTTGCCAAGTAGCCATTGAGTATTATTTTATTTCCAATAAGGGTTCTACCCTGAAATGGCTAGTAATAATGTAATAATGTGGGCAGCACGTAAGTCTACTAGGGATAGGTTTTGGGACTCAGTCGAACTCTATTTAATCTTCCTATTGTAATGGACGGGGATCATTACCTTTTGATGAATAAAGCCATGGTGTTTTCTTCTTGAGGTGTGAATCCACCTTTTCCCAACGAGACGTTGGTTGTTCTTTCTCCTGTTTGTTCTTTTTTAATCGTCCCTAACCCTCTGCTGCGTCAGGCTGAGGGTTGAAAGGAACTTCTCCTTCCATAACTATTTTTCCTTTATCCATTCTTGGAGGTGGGGATTTGGGAATAATTGGCCTCACGAAAATGGTTTTGGAGGTAGATGGAGTATCAAACATAGAAGTAGGAACATAGCTGAGTCCGGTTTTGTCAGTTGGACACTTCTGAATGGAGAGCATGTGAGTGAGCTTATCGTCTGAAACTCTCTCTAGCTGCAATTGTGTCTCCAGTAGCCTATCTTCTAAATCATTGATCTTTATGGGCATAGAAGTCTTTTCTATCCTGAGGCTGTTAAGCTCTAGTACCTGTTGTTTGTATTTCTCCCTTAGCTTTAGAAATTCAACATATTGAAGTTGATAGGCTGACTACATATCTTCTTCTTCACTATTCTCAGAGTAGTAGGACTGAGAATCCTCCTTATCTTCATGTGGGGCTACGAATGCCAAGAATTTTTCTTCCTCAAGAGTTTCTTCTTCTTTCTCAAACTCATCGTTGAGAGTTGCATTAAAAGCTTTCCCTCTTTGTTTCTTCAGATTTGCGCATTCAGTCCTAATGTGACCAAAGCCTGAACATTCGAAGCACTGGGGACCCCTCAGATCTTTCTTTTTTGCTTCTTCTGTATCAGTTGTGTGGGGAACCTTTCTTAATCTGTCAGAGAACTTCTTCTTGAATTTATTATTCGTCATAAAACGCTCGAAGTTCTTGGCTAACATTGCCATTGCATCTTCATCAACATCAAAGTCTTCGTCAGATGAGACTATGGATTTCTTCTTGGATGCCTTAGATGCCTAGAAGGCAATTGTCTTTGCCTTTTTGACCAGAGGTAAGGAATATTCGTATGTCTAAAGAGATCCTACCAGCTCTTCAATCTTCATCTCCTCCAGATCTTTTATTTCTTCTATAGTTGTCACCTTAATCCTGAAATGCTCAAGCAAAGATCTTAGTATCTTTTAGATGAGTTTTACATCCGAGATTTGCTTCCCAGGACTTACCATCTAGTTTCTTAGGTCGCTAATCTTAGTGTAGAACTCTCCGAATGTCTCGTCTTCTAGCATCTTAATTTGTTCAAATTTAGAAATCAACATTTGAAGTTTGGCAGATTTTACTAGTTTTGTGCCTTCATATGTTGTTTCTAGAATTTGCCATGCATCTTTAGCAATTTCACAATTTGAAATTCTTGTGAATTCAGATGGTGAAAGTGCTTGACATATTGCATGAAGGGCATTATCATTGGAAAGCCTTGCGCTTGTTTGAATAGCAGTAATTTTGTCTGTTTCTTCTAGTTTAATCCAACCAGTTTCAACAATTTTCCAGACGTCAATAGATTTTAAAAAGAAGCGCATTCGGGCTTTCTAATAGCCATAGTTCATCCCATCAAAGGGTGGAACATAATTAAGATTTTAAGACATAATGATCAAAAACAGAAGTCAAACGGATACACTCAAGAAATAAATCTAAAAACAAAGTGTACCAAGCTCTGATACCAATTGAAAATAATTTATTGACTTCTAATTTAAACTAAGTGTGTGTGTTTGTGTGCAAACAAATATCTTAAATGCGGAATTTAAATGAGACAAGATATTTGTTACGAAGTGGAAACTCTATGAAGAGAAAAAAACCACTCCGGGGCAGCCAGACCTAGGAAATCCACTATCCAAAAACAAATCTAGTTACAAGACACTCGTACTCACATAACCCTATGCAGTAGTCATACCTTTAACTCTGACGTGTAACCTAACTCAAACACTTCTCAACCAGATCTTCCACCTAAAGGGGTTTTTGATGGATTCCTTTACCCTAGGGCCGACCCCTAAGATAGACTTTGAAAATTGAAATTGACTTCTTAAATAAATAACAAGTGTGTGCACAAAGTGTCAACAAAAATAAGCACAACGGAAAGCAAAATGACACAGAGATTTTTGTTGATGAAGTGGAAACTCAATCAAGAGAAAAACTACTCCGGGGCTGCCAAACCCAGGAATTCCACTATTCAGAAGGCAAAGCTAGATACAAGATAGTAACACTCACATATACCCGATGCAGTGGTCGTACCTTGCTCTCTGACGTGTAACCTAACACGAACGCTTCCCAACCAGGTCTCCTACCTGAAGGGGTCTTCAATGGAATCCTTTACCTTAGGGCCAACCCCTAAGATAGACTTCAGATGTAGCGCAACAACAATACACTTGCAATGGCTTTAGAGGAAAAATCACGTATCTGAGTAGTTGTGGAATTCAATACCGAATTCTTGCAGTTCTCAATATCCAGGGGCCTCTATTTATAGGCTGGAGGCTCAAATGAGCGTTAGGAAAAATATAACTAGGTGCCGTCGGTTCGGTGGTCATGGCCGTCCGAACGGACAACTGTGTAACAGGATTTTCCAAAATTTTGCTAAAAAATCTTTCCTATTTAAGAGCTGCGTCCGGATGGGATGGCACATCATCCGGACGGTCGCACGTCCGCTGTAAGTAATTTTCTTATAAGGCTTCACGCGTCCAGACTATGGGGGATGAGCGTCCGAACGGCTTGAACTTCAACACGCAATTTCCATATCTGTTATACGCGCGTCCGGACCATGAGAGGCAGTCGTTCGGACGGTTGAAGTCGAATCGGCAATTTCCATATTAGTTGCACGTGCATCCGGACCAAGGCTGACTAGCGTCCGGACGGTGATATTTGAATTACGATTCTTGCCTTAAGGAGACGCACCTCCGGACGGGATACCACATCTTCTGGACGGTTGAATCACTCTTCCCATATTTGAACTTGGAAAGAATCTGAAGCTGGTCGAGTACTGATAGGCGTCTGGACGTGCTGCTGAGTTGTCCGGACGGATGCAAGCTGGATAGAAACTTCTCGACATAGTGGAGGGTCCGAACGGAAATGCACGTCGTCCGGACGGATGATGCTTGGTCTGACTGGTGTCCGGACGGTATGTCATGTCGTCCGGATGGATGGAACAGTGGTCAGATAGGCGTCCAGACGGGATGGCTCGATCGTCTGGACGGCTGACAGGGAATCGAAATCTTCGATCTTTCACGCAGTGCAAAGTCTTCTGAGAGTGCTCTGAATAGTGGAATCCCTGTTTACAGCATCTTTACACACACAAGTAATTTTGTCCAGAATGAGGCCAAAATACTAACAGACTTCACACGAATACTTAAGCTCACACCGGTAACAGCTTGAGAGCTAGTGGATCTTCGATTCTCCCTAAACACCCTCTCAAAGCACTATGGAATCCACTGTCTAATTCTGTACAAAACACTAGCCTAGAGCCCCCTATTTATAAGCTTTAAGAGACCTCAAAAACTGTTGAGATTCGAACTCTGACTGGCGAGCGTCTGGATGGAGGTTAGCCACGTTCGGACGATTTTCTGCGATATCCTTTCAGAAACAGCGTAATTCTATCTTTATCGGGTTCACGTCTGGACGGCTTGACCGAGCGTCCGGACAATCTTCGCTAAAATCCTTTCCACGTTTGAACGGAACTCTGGAATATTTTGAACTACTGGACATTGTCTGTACGTGTTACCACATCGTCTTGACGGCTTGTAGAGACTTCCCAAACAGTGTCGACTTCTGAAATCAAACTCCTTGTTGAATACTGATTGACCTATCGTTCGGACGGTGTTGCTCTGACATCTGGACATCTTTAATGTTTATCTGTAAGACACTGCGGAGCATCCACACGCCTTCAAAGGCACGTCCGGACGGTTGCACAGGAACTGGCTATTTTGTTTTGGATTTTGCAAGGACTCTTCATGAACATTTTGTAGAAGCTTGTGATCAATTATAGTCTTTGATTTGATCATTGTCTGGATACATGAAGATTCTGAATTGAAAAATCAACTATCCTATTAAAACGCAACCATTACATAAAGTGTTTTTGTTTTATCTAGAATGTAGCCAATAAAAATACTAACAGCTGGCACCCAGGAAGGGAGGGAAATTTGAGGACATCATGGAGGTCTTCAAGCAAGTTGAGATCAACATTCCGATTTTGGATGCTATCCAACAGGTGCTATCTCATGGAGGTCCCAAAGAGAGTTTGTTTGACTAAGCAAGTCAGCTCAGTCCTCCAATGCAACCTATCCATCAAGTACAAGGACCCCGGGTGTCCTACTATCTCTTGTGTTAGTTTTTGTGTTGGCTGCATTCTGTTGGACAAAATCACTTCTATGTAATGTTGTTGCTTTCACAGGGATGCTGCTTTATCCAGAGTCTACTCTTCAGCTTTGTTCTTCGAGAAGATTCTTTGAAGTTTTCAAGGATTTATTTTGGTTCCCTGTCAGCCGTCCGGACGACGTGGTATTCCGTCCGGACGCTCATCAGCCAGCAACATCCGTCCGGACGACGAGATCTTTTCATCCGGACGCCCATCAGTGTCTAGAAGCTTCGAACAGTTCAAGATTGCATCCGTCCGAACGTAATGGCAAATCATCCGGATGCTCTTCAGAGTTCAAGAAAATCCCAGTGTTCCAGCGCATCCGTCCGGACGATGTGGTTATACCGTTCGGATGCCATTCAGTGTTTGACAAGAAATAGGGTTTCTGCCTCAAGACACAGTTATGTGAAGACGGCTGCTACTGTCCGACCGATGTGTGATCCCGTCCAGACGATGTCCTCTATAAGGCAAGAACGTGCATACCAAGTTCAACCGTCCGGACTTCAGCCTTCATGGTCCGGACAATCAAGCTTCATATATGGAAATTGCGTGCACCAATTCAACCGTCCGGACGTCACCCTTCAGGGTTCAGACGCTCCAAAGCCTTATTATGGTAATTTCGTACAGCCGAAGTGCAACCGTTCAGACGCTAGGGCAACACCGTCCGGACGCGGCCTTGTTATGGAAGCTTTCAGCACTATCTTGGAGAGGCGGTTGTAGTTGACCATCCAGACGCTCGGTCAAGCCGTCCGGACACCCTTGGGTATTTTGGTCATAACGTTTTACTCAAACATCGGATTGGGACGAAATCGGCTTCATTGGAAAGCTTAGAAAAAATGATGTAATTTGAGTGTCCGGATGGACTCTAGAAGCGTCTGGACGGCCTCCGTCCGGATGGAAAGATTTGCCCATCCGGACGGCCCTTCAGAAAATTCCAGAATTACTTTCCGGACAAGAAAAACTTGACCCGTCCGGACGGCCCTGGCTCCTACCCGGACGTGCGTGCCACAGAATCCGTTTTTGACTCGATTTTGGGTTTCCTAAGCCTATAAATAAGAGGCTCTAGGCATGCTTTCAACACAGAATTCGGTGGTGAATTCTCTACATCTTAGAGACGTGATATTTCCTCTAAAGCCTTGCCAAGTGTGTGATTTGATCAGCTGTGAAAGTCTATCTTAGTGGTTGGCCCTAAGGTAAAGGATTCCATTGAAGACCCCTTCAGGTAGGTGAACCTGGTTGGGAAGCGTTCGTGTTGGGTTACACGTCAGAGAGCAAGGTACGACCACTGCATCAGGGGTATGTGAGTGTTACTGCTTTGTATCTAGCTTTGTCTTCTGAATAGTGGATATCCTGGGTTTGGCTGCCCCGGAGTGGTTTTTCTCTTAATTGAGTTTCCACTTCATCAACAAAATATTTGTCTCCTTTAAATTCCGCATTTAATATTTTGTTGCACACTGTTAAATTTAGAAGTCCATTTATTTTTCAATTGGTATCAGAGCAGGTACACTCTGTTTAGGATTTATTTCTTGAGTGTGATCCTCATCTTTTCTGACTTATTTTTTTTTTACACCTTTTATCATGAATTCTTCTCTGTTATCTAGTGAGGATTCTGATATTATGCACTTTAAGGTTTTTAAAAAATTGAAGAATGCTCAACATTCTAAAATTTTTCATAAAGAGCTTAAAAAGGTGAAGCAAGAAAAAGAATCTTTGATTGTTCAATTGTCTGAATCACATGCTTTGATTGACTATTTGAGATCTGAGAATACCATGCTATTTGACATTATTGATTCAAATGAGAAGAAATTGGAAAAATTCTCTAGTGATAATTTGAAAAGCATGCTTTGTATTCATTCAGATATTTCCAACAAGCCTGATTTAGTTGTTGATGACTTGAGTGCTTCTACTTCACATGTTGCCGATTCTAAATTAGATTCCATTAGTATTAAGCCTGTGATAGTAGACACTGCTTGTTTGGATAATTCTTGCTTGAATAATTGTGTGATGCCCAAGCCCAAGGAATCTGGAACACAAGGTAAGTTTGTTCCTACTTGTCATAATTGTGGGAAAATTGGTCATATTAGGCCAAATTGTTATTTGTTGAAATCCCACAGGCCTTGGATTAAGCAGGATGCTATGAGGAAAAGTGAAGTTGATGATTCTTCCTCATCAAAATATGTCCCTCCGTATAGGAAACATATAAAATTTAAGGGCAATGTTATTTGTAAGAATGCTAACCATAATTTTGCAGAGAATACAAAGAAGCATTCAAACAAAAGAAGCTTGCCTACATGCCATCACTGCGGCATCACCGGTCACATCCGACCCAATTGTCCACATCTTCAGGCTCAGAATTCGAAGGTTCAGAAGGAGTTGCCAACAAAAGCTACATCAGGCACCCTACTTCCTACGACACTTCAGGCTCCGCAGCATCAGCAAAGGTTTGTTCCTGCCAATCAGAGCGGCAAACCAGAGAAGAACAAATCAAGGCGCTACAAGAGAAAGCTGCAGAAGTCCAATGGCAGCCATGGCTATGAAGGTTTGCTTTGCCTAATGCAAGGTATGCTAAGGAGAATGGACAACATGGACAAGACCTGCAAGCCACCGCCTCGAGTCAAGCAGGTATGGGTCAAGAGTGATGAGACCATTCACCCCATGAGGGGGAATGAACGTACCTAGCAAGAGAAGGTGTTCATGCCTAGGATTCGGTTCCTAATCCTAAGGCATCAGGTTTGATTGCTTGCACATTTACTTGTTATATTTGTGTGCTTACTATGCAATTTAGGAACCAGTTTGTTGTGCCCCCTATTCTCTTGAGAGAGCATTGCAGGTACTGTTTGGGGAAGACAGAAAAAGCTGGTCGAGCAACTGTTTTTTTCTGTATTGGCATCATCAGGTTTGATCTTGCCATGCATATGATGTTTTCTTTCCATATTGCATTTGTTTTATATTGGGGAGAATTTGCAGGATATTTTTTTGGCATATCAGATATTGCATGTATTTTCTCATGATATCTCAATTATTTGGGTATTAATTTACTTTGCTTAGATATATTTGAGAGTTTCTGACTATAATTTGCCAAGTGTTTTCCTGTATAGTTTATGACTATAAATGGCAGCACGTTCAAGGTGAACGGGCAACGACTGAAGCCATTTTTGGAGTTACAGAGCTCGGAGGTTGAGACGACCCTTTTAGAGGATCCCTGGCTAAAGACTGAAAACTTAGCGCTTGTGGGAGGCAACCCTCATCATTTTTTCTTATCATTTGATTTTATTTCTTGTGTTTTAGTTGTGATTTTCAGGACAGTGTCTGCCATTCAAGTTTTGGGGAGCGCTTCTCTTGCAGTGTGCCCAACTTGCATCACCATTTCGGTATTGTATCTCTAGCCACATTGGGGACAATGTATCATTCTAGTTTGGGGGTGGGGTAGACATTTCTGTCTGTTTTCATTTAATGTTTGCTTTGTTAATACTTGTTACTATATATATACCTTATTGTTAGTTGAGCATGGTTACATCTTACTATGGCTTGCATCTCATTGGTTTGTTTAACATGTTGAATTTTGCATATCATTAAAATCTGAGATCTTTTGACTCATCTTTGGATTAGAAAGACTTGACATGTTTAAATTGTTTATCACAAGCACATTAGCATTGTTTCTGTGGGATATGAGATTTGAATTAAAAATAATGTATCTTGAGATTTGTAGGATGACTTCTTGATGAAACCTTGGCTTGTTGTTATATATATATATATATATATATGTATAAAAAAATAAAAAAATCTGCTTAGAATAATATCACCAATTTGACTTCTCATTGAGTAACCGGGCCCCTTGCCTCATTAAGCATTGGGCGTTCGCGTAAAAAGATGAGAATTTCAGCTTGAATGTTTGTTTGGCTAGTTTGACTTCGTAGTCTTTTTGACTTGAGTAATTAAGCCCTTAGGGATGTTTTTACATCTAGTGCCCTAAAACCATCTGGTTTGGGAGTCACTGGCCCAACACTCGTTACATGGGTCAATTAGAAAGCTTAATGGAGTCAAGCATTGCACAACCGACACAAAAATAATAAATAAATAAATAATAATAAATGTAAGATAAGCCTTGGTTATTTGATGGAAGTCCTGTGAATTTTGGGATATATGTGCTTTGAGGAAAATCGAAACCCCATGACTCTATGTTATTCACACCTTACACTTTTGAACATGTGTTGTCTCAATTTTCCATCTATGAGTTGATCGATTTTTGATAACATGATAATATGATATTCATTTTGTTAGATATACTCATGATGTGTGAACCATGTGTTTGAATGATGATTTTTGCTCAATTGATAATTCAGTACTTCAATGTTTGTGGGTATCATTTCTGACAAACCCTCACGAGACTTCACTCGTCCACTAGGGAGTCCTAGGGGTTTAAAAGGCTTGTTGCATATGCTAAATGCAATCGTTTCTCCCACGAAAGAGGACTTATGTTTCATGCTTTGATTTTGTTTTCCATTTTGTTTTTGCTAAGGGACTAGCAAAATGTAAGTTTGGGGGTATTTGATGAGTGCCAAATATTGTGTATTTGGACCCCTTGATTTACATTAGTTAGACCTTTAGCCTTGTTATTTTCTGATGCTTTGGTTAGTTTTTGTGTTTTTATTTTTATTTTTATTTTTATTTTTATTTTTTTTATGTTTTGTAGGTCAATAAGTGAGAAATGGTAAAATTCATGTGGAATTGCTTGGAAAATTTGGAAGTTCTGAAGAACTCGATCGATCGAACTTAAATTCGATTGATCGAATTTTTCCCGAAGTCGATCGATCGAATATTAATCGATCTATCCAAATTTCCTAGAACTTACTTTTGTAGAAGCGTGCTAGAACACCCAATCAAGAGCTTCTCCATGACAAAAAGCAGTTCTCCCTCTGATTTTCGCAGCAGAACACGTTGGTTTCGTGTTCTTGGTTGTCTCTAGCAAGAGAGTAACTCTAGAGGGGGCTAGAGGAGTCATTTTACATGGGTTTCTAGCCCTAATTTCCTTCTATAAAAGCCATAGCCATGCCTCCTTGTTGGAGAGTTCAGAGAACAGTAGCTAGGTTTAATTTCGTTCATTTCATAGTATATTTCAGTAGCTTTTGTTCTTAGACACTTTCTCTTTGTAAAGCTTTTCTGTTATTTCCATGTTTGTTCTTCATTTTCTTGTGGTGTTCTTAGTCATGGAAGGCTAGTAACCTCAACTAAGGTTGAGGATGAAACCTTTCCATTGATGACACTCACACTCTTGTTATACTACTTGCACATTTGATGATATATCATATTTGTTGTTCAAGTTCCATTCATTTAAATGCTTTATCTTTTGCAATGAATGTGGTTGTTAGTAGATATAAGACATTTAATGTGTTTCAACCGATGGATACATTGTTTTCTCGATTTGAATGATGATATCCATTGTGATTTGTTCAAATGACATCCAAAGCTTAATGTTCTTTGGGTGTTCAAGTGGAAACCAAGAGTGTGAGTTGTTGGATTTGGTTTGGTAGATTCCTTAGCCTTAGTTCCTTTTAATTTGCATATTTAGTTTCATCTCTTTTATTTAGTCTTTTACTCTTGAATCAATCCTCAAACTTTTGGAACTAGGTTAAAATGAGGTTGATTAAACAAGACACCAACATTTGACCATTTCCCTGTGGATTCGACCTCGCACTTGCACACACTATATTGCAAATGATTCGTGCTCTTACGAGTACTCATTAAAACACACATCATGCTGAATTTGCTATATGCCTTGCCCTCTATGTGCAAGTAAAAATTACTTTGTCCTTCATGGTACAAGTTATAAAGTTTGACTTTTGGCTAATCTGTCACAGATTTTCTCTCTTGTCTAAAAAATCTGGTTGCTCTTTGTCATTTCTGTGATAGTCATACCTTGTGGGTTAAGTCTTCACACACACACGCATTGCATGAGTTGAGTTGTCTATTTGACTTTTCTATGTCCAGGAAAATGTTTTTGCTGATTGAACTCTCAACTCCCTTTTATATCTCTGCTTAGTTTTGAGATGCTCCCTAATTGTGTTATCAGTGGATTATACATGCGTGTTCTGAAACTGACTTTGGAAAAATTATTTTTCTGTAAATTTTCCTCAAATTTCAGATTTTCAGTGTGAAGTGTGTGGACGGACTTATTCTTACGTCCAAAACGAGAGCAGTCTTGCCATATGTTGACCTAGCAATTGCTCATCCGGTCAGGATCTCTATAGGTTTAAGACTTGCTTCTCTTTTTCTGCCATACACACATCTTTGCATTTTTATTGATTTATCATGGCATGTTGTGTGTTTTTCTCGTGGATTTCTCCCGAGATTTTGGCATTCTGTGCACATCTCTTCTCATCCCATGATCTTCATTGTGTCTTCCGTTATTCTTTTAAGTCTTTGTGCTTTTAGAATATTGGAATATTTGTTGGGATATTTTCTTGAGATATTGTGCATGAAAATCCTTTTTTGTCTGTGTGCTGGGCTGATCTTTTATGCCTTATGAATAGCTGCATTGCTTATATTTCTCTTTGGCATCCATTTGACAGCCGTCTTGAATACCACATTATTTTTGGAACTAACAGGATCTAATGGTATTTTTGGAAGTATTTCTGGTTGGTTTTGATTCAGGAATATGACATCCAGCGGCACCCAGGACAATGTTTGACAGATGCATCCTTCGGAAAACTGACTATTGTTGAAGTCGGATGTTCAATTTCCAAAAGTCTTGGGATTTGATACTTGGAGGATTTATGTTCCTCTCTTTTGGGCCACTTGAAGACTTTTCTCTATTCTCCTATTGGTTTTTGTGTTGGCTGCATTCTGTTGGACAAAATCACTTATATGTAATGTTGCTGCATTCACAGGGATGCTGCTTTATCTAGAGTCTACTCTTCAGCTATGTTCTTCGAGAAGATTCTGTGAAGTTTTCAAGGATTTATTTCGGTTCCCTGTCAGTCGTCTGGACGACGTGGTATTCCGTCTGGACGCTCATCAGTCAGCAACATCCGTCCGGACGACGAGATCTTTCCGTCCGGACGTAATGGCAAATCGTCCGGACGCTCTTCAGAGTTCGAGAAAATCCCAGTGTTTCAGCGCATCCGTCCGGACGACGTGGTTATACGGTCCGGACGCCATTCAGTGTTTGACAAGAAATAGGGTTTTTGCCTCAAGACACAGTTATAGGAAGACAGCTGCTACTGTCCGGACGATGTCCTCTATAAGGCAAGAACGTGCATACCAAGTTCAACCATCCGGACGTCAGCCTTCATGGTCCGGACGATCAAGCTTCATATATGGAAATTGTATGGACCAGTTCAATTGTCCGGACGTCAACCTTCAGGGTCCGGACGCTCCAAAGCCTTATTATGGTAATTTCGTGCAGCCGAAGTGCAACCGTCCGGACGCTAGGGCAACACCGTTTGGACGCAGCCTTGTTATGTAAGCTTTCAGCACTATCTTGGAGAGGCGGTTGCAGTTGACCGTCCGGACGCTCGGTCAAGCCGTCCGGACACCCTCGGGTATTTTGGTCATAACTTTTTACTCAAATATCGGATTGGGACGAAATCAGCTTCATTGGAAAGCTTAGAAAAAATGATGTAATTTCAGCATCCGGATGGCCTCTAGAAGCATCAGGACGGAAAGATTTGCCCATTCGGACGGCCCTTCAGAAAATTCCAGAATTACTTTCCAGACAAGAAAAACTTGACCCGTTCGGACAGCCCTAGCTCCTGCCCGGACGTGCGTGCCACAAAATCCATTTTTGACTCGATTTTGGGTTTCCTAAGGCTATAAATAAGAGGCTATAGGCATGCTTTCAACACAGAATTCGGTGGTGAATTCTCTATAGCTTAGAGTCGTGATATTTCCTCTAAAGCCTTGCCAAGTGTGTGATTTGATCAGCTGTGAAGTCTATCTTAGAGGTTGGCCCTAAGGTAAAGGATTCCATTGAAGACCCCTTCAGGTAGGTGAACCTGGTTGGGAAGCGTTCGTGTTGGGTTACACGTCAGAGAGCAAGGTACGACCACTGCATCAGGGGTATGTGAGTGTTACTGCTTTGTATCTAGCTTTGTCTTCTGAATAGTGGATATCCTGGGTTTGGCCGCCCCGGAGTGGTTTTTCTCTTAATTGAGTTTCCAATTCGTCAACAAAATATTTGTCTCCTTTAAATTCCGCATTTAATATTTTGTTGCACACTGTTCACACACACTGATAAATTTAGAAGACCATTTATTTTTCATCTTGCATGATAGGAGTCATTCGAATTAAAATGGCTTTATTAGATCTTGGAGCTAGTGTAAATCTCCTACCCTATTCAGTTTATCTGCAATTGGGGTTAGGAGAATTGAAGCCTTCACCCATGATAATTCTGTTGGCTGACAGGTCGGTGAAGAAACCTTGGGGAATCATTGAGGTTGTATTGGTAGAAATGGATAAGTTTTATTTCCTTGTGGATTTTGTTGTGCTTTGTATCGATCCAGTGCAGAATATAGGAGTTCAAATACCAATGATCTTAGGGCGACCATTCTTAGCAACGGCTAACACCCTGATCAACTGTAGAACAGGGGTAATGAAGAGCTCTTTCGGCAACATGACGGTGGAGCTGGACATCTTTGACATTAACAAGAAGCCGAGGGATTGTGATGAGATTGGAAGTGCCTACTTGATTGAGGAAATCATTGAAGAAGCTGTAGAAGCATCAAATCTAGAGGACCCCCTGGAGGCATGTATTGCTCGAAGAGGATTTGGATTTAGATAAGTTACTTGAGCAAGCTGATGCCATTTTGGAGTCTGCTACTCTGGTGAGCAGTGAGAAGGAGGAGATGGCAATATTTGAACCCACCAAGAAGGAACCAAAGCTGAAAAATGAAATTGACTTCTTAAAATAAATAGCAAGTGTGTGCTCAAAGTGTTAACAAAAATAAACAATGCAGAAAATAAACAACACAAGAATTTTTGTTAACGAAGTGGAAACTCAAGATGAGAAAAACCACTCCGAGGCAGCTAAACCCAGGATATCCACTATTCAGAAGACAAGACTAGATACAAGATAGTAACACTCACATACCCCTGATGCAGTGGTTGTACCTTGCTCTCTAACATGTAACCCAACACTAACGCCTCCCAACCAGGTCTCCTACCTGAAGGGGTCTTCAATGGAATCCTTTATCTTAGGGCCGACCCATAAGATAGACTTCAGTTATAGTGCAGCAACAGCACACTTACAATGGCTTGAGAGAGAACAAATCAGCTCCAATAACCTCACAAAATAACTCTCTAAGCTCTGATGGAATTCAATACCGAATTCTTGCAGTTCTCAATGCCCAGGGGCTTCTATTTATAGGCTGAGGGTTCAAATGGGCAACTGCTGTAATAAGTAGGAAGCCGTCTGGACAGTGGACATGGGCCGTCCGGACGGACAACTGTGCGACAGAAAATTCTGAGATTTTCGCTGAAAATCTTTCTTGTTTGAGAGCCACGTTCGGACGGAAAGGCACTGTCGTCCGGACGGTTGCACGTCCATTGCAAAGTAATTTCCATATAAGGCTTCACGCGTCCGGACCAAGGGGGATGGCCGTCCGGATGGCTGATCTTCAAAACGCAATTCCCATATCTGTTTAGAGCTCGTCGGGACCATGATAGGCAGGCGTCCGGATGGTTGAAGTTGAATACGCAATTTCCATATCTGTTGAACGCGCGTCCGGACCAGGCTGACTGATGTCCAGACGGTTGTATTTGAATTGCAATTCTTGCCTTATGAATGAGCATGTCCGGACGGGAATCCACGTCATCCGGACGGTTGCATCAATCTTCCCTTATTTGAACTTGGAAAGAAAATCTGAAGCTGATTGATCACTGGACGTCGTTTGGACGGGCTGCTGAGACGTCTGGACGGATGCAAGCTGGAACAGAAGCTTCACGATACAGTGGAGGGTCCGGACGAAAATCCACGTCGTTCGGACGAATGATGCTTGGCTGGAATTGTGGACAGATGAACGTCTGGACAGTTTTCAGGGAACCGATTTTTCTTGACTTGCAAACAGTGTAGAAACTCTGGAACACTTCTGAATAGCAGAATCCTTGTTAAAAGGCATCTTTACATACAAATGATTTTGTCCAATCAGAATGAGGCCAATTACAAACTAACAAAAGCCTATAGCGGACGATCTCCGGTACAAGCTTGTAGGTCTAGCAGATTGGTTGCTGTGAGTATAGCTTCAGATTTGGTTGTTGTTCAAGAGGAGAAAGTATTGAATGTTTCAAGAGAACCCAAGGAAGCTATTGGCTGGACTATTGAGGATACAAAGCCACAGAGAAGGCTCAACCCAGCTATTCAAGAAGTTCAGAGAGCAGACGTGATCATCTATCCAATTTTTTATAGCGAGTGGGTGAGCCCGATTCATGTCATGACTAAATGGGCTGGATTGACGAGAGTAAAGAACAAGGATGACGAGTTTGTGCCAACTGGTATTCAGTTAGGATGGAGGGCTTGGATAGACTACCACAAAGTGCATGTAACACCCCGATCCCATATTAGGAAGAGATAAATAACGCACATAGAGTGAGTGGTTTATAAGAGATAGATGAGTGCTAAGTCCCACATTGCCTAGTTACTAGGTGAAACTGGAATTTATAAGAGATTATAAGAAAAGCTTCAAATAGACTAGTCTTTTTGGAGTGATAGCGCAAATGTGGCTAGCGCTTTTTCCTTGGATCGTTACAAATGGTATCAGAGCCACCTAGTAACGCCAGGTCATGTGGTACTAGAGCACTGCATGACGTGACCTTAACGAGGATGTCAGAGGTTTAAATAGGGGAGTTTGTAACACCCCGGTTCCATATTGGAAAGAGATAAATAACTCACATAGACTGAGTGGTTTATAAGAGATAGATGAGAGTTACGTCCCACATTGCCTAGTTACTAGGTGAAACTGAGCTTTATAAATGATTATAGGAGAAGCTTCAAATTGACTAGTCCTTTTAGGGTGATAGCACAGATGTGGCTAGCATTGTACATAAGACAAAAAGGACTGACTCTGCTAGGCCAAAATGTGATTTCTCATTACCCAACTAAGTCTATCCTTATGATCTGGCTCCTACGAGTCTATAGAACCTTATAACCTTTGCTCTAATACCAAAACTGTAACGCCCCCAAACCGCTAGGGTTAGGTTCGTACATTTTCATACACAAAGCCACAAAGATTCATAAGGTCTGCCAGATAACCTAGCTAATATGCTGAATTAAATAAATTGCCAGAAAAATAAATTATTAAACTCAAAGCTTCAATAAATGAGGAAACAAGTATTTCGAAAATAATAATTATGTTCGGTAAAAAAAATAAATCCAAGGTAGAAATAAATTTATTATGCTGGCGCACTTATTAAGGTAAATGAAATGCAATGTCCTAATGCTAGCCTAGATCCCATTTCGGCCGCCTAGGTCTCTCTGCTCATAACCTGAAAACAAAAAACAAAATAAGGGTGAGCGAGAAATGCTCAATAAGGTAACCCTCAACCATAAAACGGTTAAGTTAAATTCATTTTCTTCAAAATGATTATTAAAGCACACTTGAAATCTAAATTTCCAAGATACAAAATATAAGTTCAGCATTTTGCTTAAAGCATAAAATTACTAGTTGATAAACGAAACTTCTCATATTTAGGGCCCATGTACACTATTATGCCCTGTGTACTAGGGTTGCGCGGTCAATGTGACCTAGGCAGGTAAACTGTGGCCACAGGCTTGCCCCGTCAGCTAATTAATCAAAGTGCACTTAGCATGACCTAGGGATGAATTACAGCCTTCTCAAAGTCCTTTAGCGGTTGCGCTTCCATCCAAGCAACGGTACCGAGCTTAAGCCTCTGTGAATCTCTGTGAATATCTCTGAGGCCAAAATAATAGTCTCCTCCACACATGTTCCTCATTTATAAAAAATCTCTCCTTTTCATAACTATTCTTACTCTTTTCTCTATGCTTGGTAACTCTTGAGGCAACGTGTGGAAGTTTTACACTACTCTTTTCATTATTATCAGAAAGTAGTGACTTCCCATCTCGGGAATAATATAAGTAATTTTCTATAATTGGAAAGTCTTTTAGAAATAAGGTTTTTCTCAAAATCCCTGATTTCAAGAATATCATTTCCACCAATAACTTTCACATCAATACTATTTTAAGACAATCTTTTATGCAACAATATAATTTTAAATACTTGACGAGAATAATTATTTACAAATATGCTAGAATAAATGGATAAAATAATAATACATAAAAACAATTCTAAAAGGGGTATAGGATCCCTTACCTCTCTACTTGCTGCTAATAAAATCTCGACAGCTAGCTAGCTAGTTACCTGATACAGGTTTAAATAAGTTAATACCACATGCTAGTCACTAGATGGCACACTGACATTACTAAGGTTCATTTTGCTAGCCCATTGAGAATGGATTCCCAAGATATAATTAAATTGATTTGGTATATTATTAACTTATCAATTTCAACCCCTTTGCGATTGTGTACACATGTTAACATATATTAAATAAAGTATTAACACGTGTTAGCAACTATAATTTTGTAAAACACAGGTATTTCAGATCTATACATATATGAAATACTCAAAATAAATTATTAAAAGGCCCTTGATTTTAAGCAATTTATAGGAGTGTTAGAAACACTTGACTTAAAAATTGTTTTGTTTCTCTGTGAACAGATTTAAGACATGCAGAAAAAGAAAAGAAAAATAAACAATAAAGCTAACACACACACACACACACACACACACATATATATATATATAAGGAGGGAGAGGACCTGAAAGGACAAGCCAAAATTAAGAAAGGCTAGAAGTTGATAATACAAGACTATATCTTTCGGTGGTCAACATAGAAAGAGAGAAAGAGTTTGGCTAGAAAAGAGAAGAAAGAAAACAAAACAAAATAAAAGGGACCCATGTGGCGTCAATACATAGAGAAAGAAAAAAAAAAAAAGAGAGAGAGAGAGAGAGTGAAAAAGGACAACCTGTAACATAGTAAGTAATAAGAGAAAAAGAAACACGTTCTGCTACGAAAAATAAAAACAAAAGGTAAAGAAGGGTTAAAAGCCGGTAGTTCATACCTTGCGCACATTGAGAGGGAGACGGTTTGAAGAAATATTTTAAGGTGAGGAGAAAGTGACGGCTAGACAAAATATGGAGTGCGGCTGGAGCTAAACGATGCTCCTCTTTTATATACTAGTAGGGTTTTGTTAATTAGAGTTTTTACATGGAAGACTAAAATTGGGTTTTAAATATTAATATAAAATATTAAATATAAAAGTGGAATTTAAATTGATATAAAAATTATTAAATTTAAAAGCAGATACTTAATAAAATATGGAAGCGGTTATTTAATAAAACATAAAATAATATATATAAAATTAGGTGTTTATTATTTGTATCCAGTCATCCATTCTCATAGGTAGTAAAAGACCATTTTACCCTCGAAAGGGAGTCAGGGTTATTACAGTGCATGCTGCCACAAGGAAGGATTACTTTTCACGCCCATTCCTTGTTCCAATGGTAGAGCACTTGGTAGGGCATGAGTATTTGAGACAACCCTGTGGGATGATCCTGGTTACTCGGAGTGATTGTAGTCTAGTGTGGAAAGTCGGCTGAAGACTGAAAACTTAGTGCTTGTGGGAGGCAACCCTCATTCCTTTCCTGATTATTTGATTTTGTTATATTTTGTTTATTGGTTTTGTTTTTGCTGTGTTTTTCAGTATCAGTGTCTGCCATTCAAGTTTGGGGGAGCATCCTCTTACGTTGTGCCCGACTTGCATCGCATATTCGGTATCGTATTTCTGGTCACATTGGGAACATTGTGTCATTTTAGTTTGGGGGTGGGGTAGGCATTTTTGTCTATTATTTTTATTGTTTTTGTTGTTATTTTTATGGCTTTTGTGTTAAAAAAAAATGTTGTTGATTAAGCATGTTTACATCTTACTATGGTTTGCATATCATTGGTTTGTTTAACATGTTGAATAATGCATGTCATTAAAAATATGAAATCTTTTGACTCAGCTGTTGGATTAGTGAGACTTTACGTGTTTGAATTGTTTTTCACAAGCACATTAGCATAGGGTCTGTGGGGCATGAAATTTGATTTGAGTATGTATGTCTTGAGATTTGAAGGATGACTTGTTGTTGAAACCATGTCTTAATAAAAAATAATAAAAAATAAAGAAAAATAAAGAGATAATATAAAATAATATCATCAATGTGAGTTCTCATTGAGTAACCAGGCCTCTTGCCTCATTAAGCATTGAGTGTTCGTGTAAAAAGATGAGAATTTCAGGTTGGTTGATTGTATAGCTAGTTTGACTTCGTAGCCTTTTTGACTTGAGTAATTAAGCCATTAGGAATGTTTTTACATCTAGTACCCTAAAACCATCTGGTTTGGGAGTCACTGGCCAAACACTCATTACACAGGTCATTTAGAAAGCTTAAGGGAGACAAGCATTGCACAGCCTACACAATAAAATAAAATATAAAAATATAATAATAAAAAAAAATTGCACATTTTGACTTAAGCCTTGGTCATTTTCATTTGACAGAATTCCTGTGAGTCTTTGGATACACATGCTTTGAGAAAAGTTGAAACCTCAGGAGTCTATGTTAATCACATCTTACACTTATTGGAACATGTGTTGTCTCAATATTCCAGCTATGAGATGATCGATTTTTTATGTCCTGATAATGTGATATTCACTTTGTAAAATATGCTCATGATGTATGTGATGAGTGCCAAATATTGTATATTTGGACCCCTCAATTTGCATTTGTTAAACCTTTAGCCTAGTTATTTTTTAATATTTTTGGTTAGTTTTGGTGTTCCAGTATTTTTGCAGGTCATTGATAGAAAATGACAGTATTTTTTGTGAAATTGCAATTAAAAAGAAAAGAGACACAATTTAATTCCTTGAGACTGAATAGAAGAGCTAAACACGTGCAATGCAGGGATAGAATTGGTCAATAGCATTTTTGCAGCCGGCGCCAGTGTATTGTTCTATTTTGTCTCAACCTAGTAGCAGTTTGTGCAACGCCTTAGTGTGGATCATTTCTATCAAAACCTAAAACGGGTGTGATACAAGGAGGGGCCCAAAAACAGAATGAAGAACACGTGAACGTGTGAGAGGCGTGCCAACTTTTCCTTTACACTTCTTTCCTTAAGCAACAGCCGAACACACGTTAAATTCCAAAACTGGCAGCACAACATGAACATGCGAGTTGCAGCACCAAACCAAGACACCTTTTGGAAGATCTCTCCAAAATTGGCAAGCACCGACTGAGCATACACGTTTTCTCCACACTTGGCAAGCACCTGAGATTATCATTTTTTTTTTTCCATGCAGACCTGTAGCCGTGCACCAAATCAGGACACCTTTATTCCAGAATTAGGCAGTAGCTCTTAAGGTGGAGGACGTGTTACTTATTTCCATACCTGGACTGCATCGATTCTTTCCAAAATAAGCAGAGTCCAAGCCAGCAGAGCAACACGTGCAGAGCACCGATTGAGGTAGCACACGTTTTGCACAATAGGAAAGAGGCACCAATGTGCATTATTCTCATAAGGAAAGGACCAGCACCAAATCAGGACACACGTCTTTTTTTCTTGAAGACTAGAGGCGCATTTGAGCATTCTTATTGGTACACGTTTTTCTCCAGACCTGAGGGACGCTTCTTTCCAAATGGGTAGCAAATAATCCTTTAAGTGTGTCCGGCACCATTCAATATAGAAAGCATTTGTTTTTGACCGAAACACACGGATGCTTCTTTCCACAACAGGAACCGAATCCATGGAAAAATTCCGAAGCAACAACCGAAGACACGTCTCTTTCCAATTTTTGGCAGCACCAACTTGTAGCTTTTGTTGTTTTCTTTTTCTGTAAAACATGGAAAAGGGGAGACTAAGTGTGGCCGAACCCTAGGGACTTAGTCTGTATATATATATATATGTGTTTTATTTTCTCTTGAAAGGTGTGGGGGGTGGAGGCGTGAGCCTCTTTTGTACATAGGCGGCATACTTCAACTTTCATTTTCTTGCAACATTTCTTTTGTAAGTCTTTTATTTTTATGTTCTTAATAAAATTTAGTATTTTCTTCTTAATGATAATAGCTAATTTTTCAACTAAGGTTGAGGATGAAACCTCACCTTTGAAGAGCAATAATATTTTCAAGAGAGTTTCTACTATCCGATTTTATTGGATTTAATATTTCCAATGTTTTACTTCTTTTCAATTATTGAGATGGTTTCTTGGATATCTATTGTGATTTCCGGATACATGTGATGATTTGAGATAGTCTCATTTAATTGATTGCTTGGATTTTTCATTTATCAAAACATTGGATATTCATTGTGTTTCGTTCTTTGGAAAGGTTCATTGCCATCACGGCTTTAAAACGCGTTGTGTCAATAAATGTGTGTTTATACATATAAGTACATCCCATTCCCAGGCGATGTGGGATGTCACAATCACCCCCTCTTAGGACCTAGCGTCCCGGCTAGCGACCCTCATGGGCTTGTTCACGCTCCCTCTATCTCAGGCTGGGCAATGGCTCTGATACCAATTGTAACGACTCACCCCCAACGACACAATATTGTCCGCTTTTGGCTCCCCTGAACAAGACTTCACAGGAGTTCACCCATTCTGATACTACTCTCGTAGAAGCACGCTTAACTGCAGAGTTCTGATAGGTTCATGGCCATCTTGACTTTAAAACGCGTTGTTCAATAAGGGTGTGTTTATACATATAAGTACATCACATTCCCAGGCGATGTGGGACGTCACACATATGATCTAAGAATTATCATTAGACTTAAAAAAAAAAAAAAAAAAAAAGTATTATTATCATTAGATATATAGGATCATATGAAAATATAATAATTATTTTTATTAATAATATTGACTATTGTTACATTTTTTTTATAATTAAATACTTATGAATTGACAAAATCATTATATATAATATACTTAATTATAAGTTATATCACATGATTCACACGATTTAAGATCAAAGATCAAATGATAATACTTTTTTGTTTGAGATCATATGATACATTGATAATACTTAGATTATATGATACTATCATTATATTTATATTTATATTCACTTATTAAGTATGTAATTATTAAGATTATGAATTGTTGTATCATAATTCATGAAGTAGTAAGATTAAACATTAAATTAGAATTTTATAATTATAAAAAAAATTAAAAATTAAAAATATTATATGGGAAATTGGAATGGACTTCGGTCACTTGTCCAAATTCATATAATAAACCAAAATTTATTTTTCCTCCTAGATTATTAGTTGTTTGGTCTATTTAAGACTTTAACTCTTTAATTTTTACAATTTTAAAAAAAAAATCAAACAATTTAAATTAATTTTTAAAATTCAATCTTTTCATTAAATTTCACTTAAATTTAAATGGTTTCCCGTAGTGTGTTTGGGCGGAAAGTGAAATTAATGATTGATGTTGATACTTGACTTTGTAATGATTGAAGTTGGCTTTGAAACTTGACTTTCTAGTTAAACGAACAGAAAATACGTGCTGATTTGGGAAGATCTTGGCGGTTGGATTTGTCTATCGCCTATCAGGCTTCAGAGAACTTAAATCCTCTAGTATAAAAGTCGAAAATTGGAAACCCCACCTGTAGTTTCCCGAATTCGCCCCCGGTTTTGCGTCTTTTGGGAACCAGACGCTACAAACGCATGCCATTGATAGTCTAACACTGACTGAGGCAGAGGCACAGTCCCAATGCATGCACGTCGCACGACGCACGCTGCTCCAAAGAAATAAAATAATTTTTTCATGAACGTTATCAGCCGTAGGATGACAAATTATCTTCAATTGTTGTTGTTGATTTTTTATTGTGTTACAATTGTAATGCACAACTTACACAGGAATGTATTCAGTGTTTCTCATGTTTGGTCATACATCTCATTCAACGACTACGATTGAATCATCAAATAATGTTTTTAATCTACGCTCGAAATCTCTGCATCAGTGACTTGGAGCAAGTCTAAACAAAGATGCGTGTGTAGGAGATTTTTTTCTCAAAACTTATCTCTAGATTTCACCTCAATTCTTCCCTTCTACTCGCTTCCAGCAAGCTCGCCTAACCCTTCTTATTCTTTCTCTCATTTTCTTCTGCACTTCAAGCTTACACAAAAAAATACCATATTTACCCATTCTGCATATATGATACACTTAACAATAATATTATCATCTTGTACTTTTCGGTCATGGAGATGGAGATGGAGATGGGTTTTCAGCAGAGATTAAGAAAGAAGAGGTCGGAGCTGGCTAAAGCCCTCTTGTCTCCGATGGCCAATCTATGTAACCTTATTCCCTTTTTTCTTTTTTCTTTTACAAGGGCAATATTTTCTTATTGATTTTTGTTGTTGCAGATTTGATATTTATGTTTTTAATTTAATAGTTTTTTTTTTATGAATAACACTTCATTTTTTTTTGTCATTTCATCTAAGATTTTGTGTTTGTGTTTTTTTTTTTTTTTTTTCCCCCTCTATTGCAATATTGCTCTCATTTACAGCCCTGTTCCTTGCAAAATGGTAGTCCAGCTTTATTTTTTTGCCATGAATGATGAAGTTGTAGTTCATTTGAGTCTTAGAAGTCTAAACGGGTCAAACGGGTCGTGTCGGGTCGTGACGACCCTATATGACCCGTTATGCTAAATGGGTTTCACGGGTCGTGTCGGGTGACCCGTGAAATTGTCATATCGTGTCGTGTCTGGAGCCCTGACCGGTTAACATAAACGGGTCGTGTCTGGGTCTAGCTTAAACGGGTCGCAGGTCTTAATTGGTCGTCTCGGGTACCCGTTTTGCCAGCGCTACTTACGACGCTATCTAAGTATCTAGGCAAGTTCTAGCTAGTAAAGTCTTGGGACTTAAGAGGTCTGTGTGACCCCCCCTCACTTTCCTGGGAATGAACCTGGGTCCTTGGAGAATTCTGTCTACCCGACTTGCATTTTCTTTTAGTTGAAAAAAAAGAAAAAGAAAGAACGATGGTTGATATTTTATGTGGGATATTTGCATGTTAAAGAGTGAGAGTGAAGCATGGAATTTCAGTTTGATGATTTCAATAATTTTTCTGTACAATATGCTTCACATAGTTGTAAGGCACCAGCTCCTACCAACTACCCTTAAAATTTTCACCCACATGGACTATGTTCATATTGCTCTAATCTTTATCATAGTTCGAGTAATTGTCCATCTTGGGGACAATTCCCCAATTTTTCATATGAGCAAATGAACACCAATTTCTCTAGCCTTAGATTTGAATCAAATTCCAATTTTTACAACCCTGACTGGAGCAACCATCCTGATTTCTCAAGGCAAGCTCAAGCCATGGGAGATTGTGCTCCCCAATTTCAGGAACTGCATCATCCTAAATATCTGCAGTTCGATGACCAATCTTCCCATCCTTCATCCTATAATTATCCAGCTTCATCTTCATAGTCAACTTCGAAAGACACTCTCAAAGTCTTCATGTAGCTCACATCCCAGGCTATTATTGACGTGAAGAATGCTACTATGGAAAACACTTAGGCTATTAGTGGCCTGAAGAAGGACAATTCAAATATCTGGTTGCTAAAGTCACCAGAATAGAGGAAGAAGAGTTTCAAAGTCAGCTGATTGCTACAGGGCACTACATGATTGATGAGAATGATTTCCACAATTCTTATCATGAGCATGTTCAAGCCACCGCCACACGTTGGAGTGAGGTAGTTTTTTAAGAAATTGCTACTGAGCCAAGTCTAAAAGGTCCTTTTGGAGAGAGTTGTGATCAATTCGAATTCGACCTTGACTTGGTACCTGAGCAAGATGAGGCCTTATTGGATTCCACTCCTAAGATACGACCTGAGAATGGGGACACCACTGAGATATCATTCCCCACCACATCTTCTTCAGCAGCTGAGCAGGAAGAGAAAGGAGAGCACTTGGAGTCTGTTGAGCACTTGGAGCACACAGTGCCCCTGTCAAATCCAAAGTTGTCCAACGACAAGGAAATGAGTACTGAAGCTCATTCCTTCATCACAATCCCTCTTGAGACACTTCATGACCCCCAAGCTTCAATTCTTCAATGTCTCAAAGAGCCATCTTGTGCCAAAACTGTCAAGGATCCATGTACACAAGGTTAAACATCTAGGAATCGTCATCCTGAGAAGATCCTTCAAAGCAAGCAAGTTGGCTACCAAAGAAGGCAACCCATTCTACCAGAGCGATATCAAATTTTAAATAAGAAAGGGTGGAAGGGATTGGTTGGACATCCATGTGATCGGGGAAGGCGCTGTACATTTTCTTTTCTCTTTTACTTTCTGTACATTTGATTTCTTTCATTTTTCATTTGATTTCTTGTCATTTCATTTTTATTTCTGACAACAATTAACCTTTTGATATTTGTTTCTATGAGAAATGTTGTTAGTTTTGTTGACAGGGGTTTGGTGTTTAAGTTTGGGGGACTCCCTGGCCGTTTTCACACCTCGGATTTTCCTTCCCTTCTGGTGACGTATTTCTACACTACACATTGAGGACAATGTGTAAGTCAAGTTTGGGGGTATGGAAAAACACTCTGTCTGTTTGTTTGTTTATTTTTGTATGTCATTTTGTTCTTAAATTTTTTTTTTTTTTTAAAAAAAAAAAAAAAAAAAAAATTGTTGTTGTCAAGTTTGAGATAAACTGTAGCTATGGTTTGCATTTCATTGGCTTGCTTAAAGTTTTGAACACATCATGTCATTAGGAATCTGAGTCTTTTGACTTATTTTTGGGCTAGTAAGACTTCACTTGTTTGAGTTGAATTATCACAAGCACATTAGCATGCAATCCGTGGGGTATGAATTTGTGCTTAATCATTGTGTATTTTGAAAATTGTTGGATTACCCATTGATAAATAACTTTGGCTTGCAAGATATGTATATATATATATATATATATATATATATATATATATATATATATATATATATATATATATATATATATATATATAAAGAATAAGATCATTTTGAGTTTTTCACCGAGTAACCGGGCCTCTTGCCTCACTAAGCATCGAGTGTTCGCATCAAAAGGTGAGAATTTCAATTTGGTTGATTGTATGGCTAGTTTGGCTTCGTAGCCTTTTTGACTTGAGTAATTAAGCCCTTAGGGATGTTTCTACATCTAGTGCCCAAAGATCATCTGGTTTGGGAGTCACTGGCCCAACACTTGTTATAAGGGTCAATTAGAAAGCTTAAGGGAGCCGAGCATTGCACAACCTTGGTTGTTTCATTTGATAGGGATTCCAACGATTTTTTAGGCACTTATCTTGAGATTAAAATGAAACCTCATTGATAAGTGTCGAATGTTACACATTCAAGCCCCTTAACTTATATATGTTAATTCCTTAGCATTGTTATTTGTTTGATTTTGTGTTGTATTAATGTTTTCAGGTTTTAAATAAAGATACAATTAATTCCGTTAATTTTGGGCTTAAAGCACACTTTGAGAAGACCTAGAAGATATGTTTAAGCTTAACCAATCATAATAGAATACTTATATGATGTGGTTAAGTTTAATCAAATCAAGAGAAGGATTAAATCGGAATTTCTCCAACAAGAGTCAAAATCGGATTGGATTCAAATTTGGATTCTGCATATGTCTCAGTGTTTCGATCATAACTTTTGTGTCAGATGTTGGATTGCAATGAAATTGGTGGCGCTGGAAAGCTAATAAAATATTCAACAAATATATCAGAAATAGCTTTTCTCTAATTCGAACGTTTACTATGCTTAAATTGCCTCGCAATAAAAGACCGCAATTCTTGCCGAATTTGGAATCCTTGTCCTACTTGGATTGAAGTTTCAATCTCCTACTTGGACAAGAAGACTCAAGAGACGATTTTTCTAAAATTCCAAGGGCTTCTAGGACTTGTGTGCTCCCTATAAATAGACCCCTAAGCTTCAAGAGAGTGTGTGCTTGGTGCTTGGTGCTTGGGCTTGTGATTAGATTTAGACAGAAAATTCTTCTCGGAGGCCTGACAAGTTGAAGAGGAGAAGAACATGGCAGGAGGCCATCCCAGCACTACGATGAGCGGTTAAATTCCTAATAGGGTGTTGATGTAGCCCTTTCCAAGTAACAATGGTTTAATTGTATTTTAGTTTGAGATTTTCTCTATGCATGATGGTTGTATAACTGTGAGAATTGATTTTAATGTTTATATTCAATCATTATGAATTTCTTTTCTTGTCTTAGAAAGTCTTTTATATTGATTGAACTCAATCCTTCATATTTTCTGTGATTATGTGAATGATTGTTATACAACGGTTTTAATTGATATATGATCAAGAGGATTAGATAGACCATGCCTAGGAAAGACGGATTGTACTACACCCTAGTTTAGTGTAATTTAGGTAGACAGTCTGTGCCAACCGAAGATGGGTTATACTATTCCATTGATTATGTGTATCCTATTAAAGACGTAGCTAGTCCATGCCTTGGGAAGACGGGTCGTACCGCATCTTAGTGGTTAGGTGGACGGTCCGTGCCAACCGAAGATGGATTATACTTATTCTTTAGAGGTAATTTCTTGACTACTCGAGTGAGACGAGCCCTATATCATGCATAGTATGAATTTTCCTTATTAATTTACGATTGACCATTGTTATACGATGAGTGGTGAAATCAATCCCCTATTCTTTATCTCATCCCTACTATCTTTAAATTTATGTCTTTTACTTTTATGTATTTCTTTTTTTATAAAACAAAAACCAAATCAAACATCTTTTTAATTAAGTTATATTTAATCTCGAAAAGCTTGATAATAATACATACGCAGTCCTTGAGGTTCGACACCCTCTATATAGCCTTATCCTACAAGGATTTGTACTATTGCGAGTGGTAATTTTATTATTGATATATTTTGGTAAACAAAAGACCACATCACTCATGATTGTATGTTAATTTCACTCTACACTTTTGAGAACATGTGATGTCTTAATTGTCCATTTATGAGTGATTCGATATTGGATCCCCTGTAGATGTTGATGATGGTGTTTGTCTTTATAAGCATGCTAATGATGTATGAACCATGGTTTGTGTGAAAATTCTTTCTTGTTGACAACATAGTGTTTCAATGTTTGTGGGTATCATTTCTAGCAAACTTTCACGAGACTTCTCTCATCCTCTAGGGAGTCCTAGAGGTTTAAAAGGCTTGTTGCATATACTAAATGCAATAGTCTCTCCCATGAAAGTGGATTTATGTTTCTTGCTTTAATTTTATTTTTCATTTTGTTTTGCTAAGGGACTAGCAAATTGAAAGTTTAAGGGTATTTGATGAGTGCCAAATATTGTATATTTGGACCCTTTAATTTGCATTTGTTAAACCTTTCGCCTTGTTATTTTTTAATAGTTTTGGTTAGTTTTGGTGTTCTAGTATTTTTACAAGTCATTGATAGAAAATGGCGGTATTTTTTGTGGAATTGCAATAAAAAAGAAAAGAGACACAATTTAATTCCTTGAGACTGAATAGAAGAGCTAAACACACGCCACGCAAGGATAGAATTGGTCAATAGCATGTCTTGCGGCCGGCGCCAGTACATTGTTCTATTTTGTCTCAGCCTAGCAGCAGTTCGTGCGGAGCCTTAGTGTGGATCATTTTTATCAAAACCTAAAACGGGTGTGATACAAGGAGGGGCCCAAGAACTGAATGAAGAACACGTGAACGTGTAAGAGTCGTGCCAACTTTTCCTTTACACTTCATTCCTTAAGCAACAGTCGAACACACGTCAAATTCCAAAACTAGCAGCACAATGTGAACATGCGAGTTGCTGCACCGAACCAAGACACCTTTTAGAAGATCTATCCAAAATTGGCAAGCACCAACTGAGCATACACGTTTTCTCCACACTTGGCAAGCACCCAAGATTATCATATTTTTTTTTTCCATGCAGACTAGTAGCCGTGCACCAAATTAGGACACCTTTATTCTAGAATTAGGCAGCAGCTCTTAAGGTGGAGGACGTGTTACTTATTTCCATACCTGGACAGCACCGATTCTTTCCAAAATAAGCAGAGTCCAAGCCAGCAGAGCAACAACTGCAGAGCACCGATTGAGGTAGCACACATTTTGCACAATAGGAAAGAGGCACCAATGTGCATTATTCTCATAAGGAAAGGACCAGTACCAAATCAGGACACACGTCTTTTTTTCTTGAAGACTAGAGGTGCATTTGAGCATTCTTATTGTTACATGTTTTTCTCTAGACCTGAAGGACGCTTCTTCCAAAATGGGCAGCAAATAATCCTTTAAGTGTGTGCGGTACCATTCAATATAGAAAGCATTTGTTTTTGACCGAAACACACGGATGCTTCTTTCCACAACAGGGACCGAATCCATGGAAAAATTCCAAAGCAGCAGCCGAAGACACGTCTCTTTCCAATTTTTGGCAGCACCAACTTGTAGCTTTTGTTGTTTTCTTTTCTTCTAAAACCTGGACAAGGGGAGACTCAGTGTGGCCAAGCCCTAGGGACTTAGTCTATATATATGTGTTTTATTTTCTCTTGAAAGGTGTGGGGGGTGGAGGCGTGAGCCTCTTTTGTACATAGGCGGCATACTTCAACTTTCATTTTCTTGCAACATTTCTTTTGTAAGTCTTTTATTTTTATGTTCTTAATAAAATTTAGTATTTTCTTCTTAATGATAATAGCTAATTTTTCAACTAAGGTTGAGGATGAAACCTCACCTTTGAAGAGCAATAATATTTTCATGAGAGTTTCTACTATCCGATTTTATTGGATTTAATATTTCCAATGTTTTACTTCTTTTCAATTATTGAGATGGTTTCTTGGATATCGATTGTGATTTTCGGGTACGTGTGATGATTTGAGATAGTCTCATTTAATTGATTGCTTGGATTTTTCATTTATCAAAACATTGTATATTCATTGTGTTTCATTCTACGGATACATTTGATGATTTAGTTTAAACCAGATATCTTTTGTGATTTGTGCAAAGAACAGATTCATTGAATGATTAATTTATTTTTTTGAAGCATAGTAGAAAATACACAAGATTTATATGGTGAGAACTTCGGATATGTATTAACGAACATGAGAATATATTGCTGTGATTTGGTGGGTGTGGATTCTAAAACCTTAGTACATTTTACTTTTTTTTTTTATTTTTCTTTTATTCACAAAACCCCAAAATTCGGAACTAGGTTAAAATAGAATTAGTTGAAATAGAAATTAATTTTTGCAACACAATTCTCTGTGGATTCGAGCTCACACTTGCACATACACTATATTGCAAACGATTTGTGCGTTTGAGAGTACTTTTAAAACTCACAACAGTATGAACCATGTATTTGGATGGTGAGTTTTGCTTGATTGACAACATGGTGCTTTAAAATGTTTGTGGGTATCATTTCTGGCAAACCCTTACGAGGCTTCACTCGTCCACTAGGGAGTCCTAGAGGTTTAAAAGGCTTGTTGCATATGCTAAATGCAATCGTTTCTCCCACAAAAGAGGTTTAATGTTTCATACTTTGATTTTGTTTTCATTTTTTTTTTGGCTAAGGGACTAGTAAAATATAAGTTTGGGGGTATTTGATGAGTGCCAAATATTGTATATTTGGACCCCTTAGTTTGCACGAGCTAGGCCTTTAGCTTTGTTATTTTCTGAAATATTTGTTAGTTTTGGTGCTTTAACATTTTGTAGGTCATTAAGTGAAAAATGGAGGTTTTGTGCCAAAGGCTTAAAATTCGGATTCTAAGGCAATGGGCTCGAGCACAGCTCTGTTGGGCTCAAGCGCACGCACCTACAGTATGCCATTAGCTCGCAACGATGCGTTGCAAAAGAGCTTTTCAGTCTAGTGTGCTCGAGCGCAGGTATGTTGGGCTTGAGCTCACTCGCCTCTCCGCTGCCATCAGTGCACTAGGAATGCCACAAAGAAGTCATCCAAGCTCGAGTGAGCTCAAGCGCAGCCTTGTTGAGCTTGTGCGCACACTGCAGAACTGGCAAAAATTCAAAATCGTACTAGAACTCCAATCAGCAATTTCCTTATGACAATTCGGTGTATGATTTTGGAATGAGGGTTTTGGATTAGGTAGCCGTGTTGGCCGAACAGTGTTAAGTATGGGTGTTTTCTTGTTGATTCCATGTAGTTGATTTATAGTTTATGTGTTCTTAGTGCGGGCTGTATGAATTGTGGATTAAGAGTACTTATTATGTTTGAGGATTTTGTGGCAGATTATGGGTATTTTATGGGTTTTGGCATATTGTTTGGCTAAATGATAATTGTGTTTGGATTTTGTTTTGATTCGACTTAGTAGATGCTAACATGATTTTGGATACTTCTCTCATTTAGTTAAGTTGTGGATGGGGGCTGATTTGAGACTTGATTTTGAGTCGTTTATGAATGATATTATTAAAGATTTTGGATAGTTCAATTTTGTTAGAGATTTGTTAATTTATATTGGTTAATTCAAAATATAATTTTCGAGCATTGATGATTTTAGTGATGGATATTATTGTTGAATTAAGATCTTGATGGCAGGAATATTATTCTTAAAAATTGACTTGTAAATTGAGTTGGAGTAATTTTATAGAGGATTTTGTGAGAAGTACTGACTAGATGTATTGTTGGGTAATTATGATTCTTTGATGGTTTTCTTGAGTTATTGTGTGATTTTCAATTTGCTGTTTCTGTAAAGGGTTTTGATGATTTATTTGGAAGATGATATTGGAAAATGACTTTGGTATGAGCTACGAATTTGTCGATTTGAGAATTTAGATGGTTAAGATTTTATGAATGTCTAGTTGAATCTTATTGGTATGAGTTGGTTTAATATCAGAATGTTAGGGTCGTGGACTTTTAGGACTAAGGATTGGGTAAATCATGGGGGTTGCTATTATTTTTGGAAGATTTACTGTGATTGGGCTAAGTGAGTCACACTTGTTGGTGGTTCAGTCACTAAGTAATAATGTGAATTTATGGATGTTGACAGGGTATAATTTGGAGTCCCTAGTTACGTATTTTGTAGTATATATATATAAAGTATACTTTAATTAAGTTTTAGACTACAAATTTTAGAATATTCTTCTAAGCTTCTACTTTCAATTTATTTAGGTAAAAGCTCGACCCCGATGCTAATGGCTAGTCCAGGTAAGGGAACACAACCTAAAAACCTCGGCAAAATTTTAATAAGACTTTTCAAAAGAAAAAGTCGGGAATTTTTCCTAAACACCTTTATTCCTTTATATTAATTGTCTCTTTAATATTTTGTCATGATAATACTCTTATTATCGAATGTGATTGAGAAATCATGTGAGTATATGATATCAAATGTATATGTGTTATATGATGATTTCATGAGGTTTTGGTATAGTTGTATTTGTGCACCATATTGTATATGTTGCATGTGCTCCATGTGAGCGAAAAATGATGGCATCATCATAATTATAAGTGCATATATTACACACAGTTTTGCCCCACGGCTGCATCGGGTGTTGATCCGGATTCGAGTAGGGGTAGCATGGCAACCACACCAAAAGTGTGGGCTATCGGTCGGGGGGTCTTCACCAAGGGAAGTTCCTAACCCGACGGCTCTTCTCTGTGATGACAGGATGAGCGTTTTGGTCCTTTGGGATCGGTCCCCGTGGATATGCCAAATGTAACGTGTGCCGCTCACGGTTAAATAGCGGGGGTGGGCCGGTGGAGGGTAAAACTGACACACTGTATAAATGATTCAAGCACCATGTTGCATTTGATCTAATTATATGTCATTTAACTGGTTCTTTACTTGCTAAATTACTTGAACTCTATTTAGTGTTCCTGAAAAGAAAATTACACTTTTATTGTTGTGATTTCCTTACTGAGTTGTCAAACTCACCCCTTATTTCCCCAAATCTTTTCAGATAACACAGTAAGACGGAGTCATTTCTTTGTAATGGCGTAGACCTCGCTAAAAGCAATAGTTCATTGTGGATCGACCAAACCTTTACATTTGTATAGTATGTCTCTTATTGAAATTCATGGCGTTGTAAAAGATTTATTATTAGACAGGAATAATATAATAAGAAGTTACAATTTATATGTTGTAAATGTACGCTTCCATTTAAATGGTTTTAAGCACTCAAACTCGCGTTTCCCCTTTTATCCCAAAACGGGGGCGTGACAATGTTGTTGAATGACAGTTAGCTCACTTATGGAACTATGAGGTTGTGGTTATAACCAGCGTCTCATTGATGTTTGCGCAGGTTCTGAAGATTATGGATTGGATTAACTGCTAGCTTAAGAGATTTAAAGCTATGTAGTAAGGATTTTAGTGCTTTGTACTTGTAAATGTTTATACTATTTTGTATGTAACATGTTTAGGAATTTACTTGTATTTAGTAAGTTTCCACGTATGCTTACGTGTCATACGTGACACATGTTTCTTTGTAATTAGTGTAAAGGATTTTTAATGTATGTCTAGAGGAATCTCAGTCAAAGTTCTGAATGTATTGTAAGGGAATTGTCCCTGACGTTTGAAAAGAAAAAAGATATTTGTATTTTTCCGCTGTGAGATTTATTGTCTCTGATAGGTTAATGACACGTAATTATCCAGATATAATTACTTACGCTTTTTTGTAAAAAGTGGGTCGTTACAGGCTAGGTTCTACATGGGCTTGGTTGGGTCCTTAAGAAATAAAAATGGGCCCATTAATTATAAATGTTAAAGTTTCTTCTAAATTAGGGGTAGTATCTTTCACAGGTATTTTCGTACCTTAAACAGAGTCCAAAAATTATAAAATTCGAAGGGTTGCTAGAGGACTTTGAGTAAAACATTCTGGCTTTTGAATTGACCAAAACAGAGTTCATTTGACCCTGTTTTTGTCATTCCAAAGTTTAAGATCCTTTTGAACTTTTATTAAATTGAAACCATAAAGGCTCCTTAATAAATGAATATTTATTTTCATAAATATTTATATTTATTCTTTTACATTATTATTAGGTCATAAATTATATTTTAAGACATTATATTAATATCTTAAAATCTAGGGTGTTACAAGGACCGTCCGGACGCTTCATAATAAAAATCTGAAACTGAAAGAAAATCTGCAGAAAAGTATTTTTTTCCCTAAAAATAGCTTCAAAACACGCATGTATAATCAATTGATAAAACAGTTAAATAGCATTTCAAAAATATGCAAATATATAATTGAGAGTTAAGTATTCTGTAAGCACAAATTTTCCTGCAGATAGAAAATTTAAATAGATTACTCAACTCATGCAATGCGTGTGTGTGTGTGTGTGTGTGAAAGCTTTCTCAATAAGGTATGAAGTTCGCTGATATGACTTAAAGCAATTGAATTTTTTAAACAAGAGAGAAAATTAATGATAGATCAGTCAAAAGTCAAACTTTGTTTTACTACGGCCTAGCCACCCTCATCTGATACACTCTCCCTAAGCTGCAACACTTTTTCTTTTACTTAGTCCTTTAATGACCGTCTATTTCCTCAATGATTTGGTCACTGACTGTTTCTTTAGGGACAAGTTTAAGAACAGATTTATAGCACAATAAGCAGTGGATCTTTTTATTTATCCATATTTATTAATTTTTGAATGCTTTTTATCACTTGGTGCTACAACCTAGAAAGAATGCCAGAATTTATAGGTTCTAGGTTCAATTAGCGAGTTGGTCAATTTGACCATCTTATCAAAAAAAAAATATCTCATAAGAATCTTCAACAGCAAAAAGTCAGAGAGAGAAAACAAATGTAGCTTAGGGAAGCATTAGATAGTGCACAATTTTTATCGCATGAGAAAAGTAACTATCCAGCATTAAGATGCACAGGAAAACTTAGCAGATATCAGGTATAAACTCTCAGTCATATATAAGTATAGGCAATCAATGCACAATGAACTGAGATATCAAGCAAAAAACATGCAATATCTAAAAAGCTATGAAAAAAAAATAAAAATTATGCATCTTCTACCCCAATTTTTTTTTTTTTTTTTTTTTTATGAAAACTAACAAAACAATAAAAACATGCTTCAATGGTAAAGAAACACAACTAAACCTAACATGTATAGTAAAATCAAACCTGTCCTCAAGGAGAAATGTTCAGAAATACCAGGACAGAAAGGCAGCTGCCCGACATGCCTTTTCTGCCATCCCCAAAAAGTACCTGCAGAAGTTTCTCAGGAACAACAAGAGAAATAGGGGGATAAAACAATAACGGTTCCTAGATTGCAAGGAAAATATGTCAAGGAGAAAATAATGCAATGCAATCAAACTTGATGCTCTAGGATTAGGAACCAAATCCTAGGTATGTGTATCCTCACCATCTAGGTGAGTCCACTTCCCCTCGAGGGGTGAACGTCGTCATCCTTTCTGACCCATGCCTTCCTTCCCGGTGGTGGACAGGCCTTCATCTGGTGGTCCACCCACTTTATCACACTCTGCATCCATAAGGGCATCCCTTTATAGAATTGGTTGCTCTCACGCTTTTGTGGTTTTTTCATGTAGTGTCTTGATTTGTTTGTCTTGGCTTTACCATTCTGATTGGCAGGAATAAATTGTTGTTGTTGCCGCTAATGCCATGGAGCCTGATGCCGTGGAGCAAAATATCGTGGAGCCAGAGGCTAGTGCCGAATGTAGTTTGTCTTGGCACCTCTTTCTTGACTTTTAATCTCTGAGCTTTGAGAAGGGAGCACTGGGGTCGGATGTGCCCACTTAAACCACAGTGGTGGCATGTGATTGTGGTCAAGTGAGTCAATGGTCCTCAACCACATAGTGAAACACTGATTTATCTAACAATATACAATGCGTCCAAATGATGACAGTTATATCCACATACATACAATCATGTTCGTTCTTTTACTTTAACTCTTTACTACTCAAAGCCATATCTCTATTTATCACATTATTTGTGTTATATATTACCACTAATTACTGAGATACCTCCTTTATTGGAGCCATACCTTTTTTATTGGAACCGTACTTCCAATACCGGAGCCATACCTCCATTATCGGAGCCATACCTCCTTTATTAGAACCATACTTCCCATACTGGAGCCATACCTCCTTTACTAGAGCCATACCTCCATTACTGAAACCATACTTCCAATGTCAGAGCTATAACTCTACTTACTTACCTTATCTCACTATTACTCCTTCAACCTTTGGTTTATCCGTTGGTCTTATTAATGTATTGATGCCTTGGTACCTAAACCTCAGTTCATCTGTTGGTCTACTCAATCCACTGACGCCTTGGTACCTAAACCTCCAGTCTTTTTATTAATAGACTCATATCATACCACAGTATATTTGATAAGTGCTGAATGTTACACATTCAAGCCCCTTAATTTACATATGTTAAGCTCTTAGTTTTGTTATAGTTTGATGTTTTGTGTTGTTTTTGTGTTTTCTTGTATTTTACAGGTTTTAGAAGAAAAACCGATCAAATTCCAAGATTATAATGAAGTTAGCAAACTCACTTTTGGATGGATTCAATTCCAAATCAATTTTGAATTTAAGGAAAGAGAAGTTGGCAAAAATTCGTTATTTTTGGAAAGAATCTAGAATGAGCACGTCTCAGTAATTTAATCATAACTTTCGGCTCAAGTATCAGATTGCAACAAAATTGGTGGCGTTCGAAATCTAAGAGAAAATTCAACAAATATGTAAGAAATAGGTTTTTCCTAATTCGGACGTTTACCATGCCAAAATGGCCCCGCAATAAAAGACCGCAAATCTGTACGGATTTTAGAATCCTTTTCCTAACTTGGATGGAAATTTCAGAAAAGGAGAAGACTTGTAATTATTCTTTTTGGACTAAAAAACCTACTTAGAATTGTAATAGGAATTCTAGAGCTTCTAAAGCTTCTCTAATCCCTATAAATAGGCCTATAGCCTTTGAAGAAAGACACACAAGCTTTGAGGAAGAATCAAGAGCTACATCAAGAAGGAGGTTTTTTTTTATAGTTTTTATTTTCTTTCTTTTTCTTTATTATTTTCTTATGAGAATGATTTCCATCCAAATTATGTGTAACTAATACTTTAGTTAGGGCTCGATTGAAGCCCTAATCATGTCTCTTTAAGTTTTTCAATTTGCCTTGCTATAATTTATATATTGATGCTTAACTTGATTAATTTTAGTTTCTTGAATTCCTCGCATGTTTATGTTTAGTTAGCATATTCTTGTGGTATGGATTTGTTATTTATGTCAATTTGGATGACCGAGTTCTGGGCATAATAGAGTAACAAAAGAACCCCGACACAGGTTCTTGGATTAATCAACATAAAGACAACTGGAATAGATACCATATTTCAATCTGAGTGTGTTTACCGATTTCCATAGATTTATGCTTTCTTGAAGAACAACTTAGTAGATACCATGCTAAATCCTTCAAGGAAGAAAAGAGTTAGAGTAGATACCATGCCTAACTCGTTGCTTAGGGAAATCAATAGCTTTAGGAGAAAATACCATTCCCTTGAGCATCATGTTATGATTGTAGTATTGTGCATATTGCGAATCTTATTTGAGTATGATTAGCGGTGGATATCGAAGCCCTACCTTTTCTTCATAGTATTTTTAATTCAATCTTTTATCTTGTCTTATTCAACATATCGCTTTTAGGAATTTCTCTTTAAATACAATTTATACCAATCCTCATGAGAATGATCTCGTATTTGCCTGCTATACTATTGTTTTGATCTTGTGCACTTGCGAGTAAAACGTACAAGTATTTGCCTATTTATTTAGGTAGATATTTGCACAACAATATTCATACAAATAACATCATATACATAATTTCAACTAAAACATGTTAAACATATTAAATGCCAAACATCACACATACAATTAAATAAAACAACAATCACTACATTACTAAAGACTAAACCACACGTATCAACCTCAGTGAGTAAGAAATACTCACAGTTATATCTTGCTTCAAAAAGTATTCACACACAAATATTTGCTGCAACATAAATTAATACAAACAATAGTGAATTAGTATAATTCACTAAAAATGTATTTTAATCCTATTTTCATTTTTTACTTTTAAACCTTAATATAACTTATTATTTAAATATTATTACGACATATTCAATTTGTCCAATTACATTTTATTATTAATGTTTTATGGATCTTATCATGGCATTTATTGAGGCCATTAAACATACTATTCCCTTTTATATAAAAATAGCTAAAACTGATCATAATTTTCACAATAGAGTTTTGAAACCCAAAATAACTTGAACCTTTAATTAAGTAATATCAAAGCAGGTACTGCTTCAGTTATTTTAACTGAAACAGAGAGATACCAAAATAGATTTTAGCCAACATATGGCCTATCAAATAACTTCGTTAATATAGTTAACGGGTTTCATACTTTAAAAACAAGTGGATTTAGAATAATTACATAATTAATTCTTTTATGAAATTGGGCACAATAACGGCATTAGTATTAATAATGCCTAAAAATACTTTAAATATTTAGGCGGCGTAACGGCGTGTTTTATTAATTAAATACGCCACTTGAAATATCTTTTTTTAAAACACCATAAAACAATTAAAACATTTTTTAATTAAAAATAGTAAAAGCTTATAAAATGCATGAAATGAGACTTATCAAAAATATCCAAAGTGGGATATTTAACACACAAGTACGGCCAAGAGAGAGATGGTTCCATCTTTTCTTTATTTGTTTTATCTTTTCTTTTCCCTTTTATACTTTTTTTCCTTTTTTTCCCTTTTATGCCCTTTTCTAGAGACTCCTTGCTTTTGTCCTTTTTCTTTTCTACACCCACCGAACACACACAGAGAGAAGAGAGATTTAAGAGTTCTTTTCTTCTTCTTTTCGTTTCTTTGCTTTTTCCCTTCTTTCACCGAAGAGAGAATAGAGGGAGAGGGATCCTTTTTATAAAAGAAGGAAGAAAACACAAGACCCACTCTACTTCAGCCGTGGGGTGAAGAGATGGAGAGGAGTTGGATCCTTTTCTTACTTGTACTGAGCCAAGACAAAGGCAGTCTTTGGGCTTTGCTACTGCAGGTCTTGAAAACTCAGGGAAGGTGATGACGATTTTCTGCTTTGTTTTGTTTAAGAAAGGGACCTATGCTGCCAAGTGAAAAACCAAGAAGAGTGAAGGTTTATTTGCAGCTGCTAGGAACATAAGTTGCTGGGATTAAAATACCCAGAACTCACACCACTGATCGTGAGAGAAACAGAGGGAAAGGGAGAGTTTCTGATTTTTGTGCGTGAAAGGGAGAGGATTGCTTCTCATTTTAAAGGGGCTTCAATGGCTAGGATCTCTTTGGGTGAGTTTGATCCAACAACTGGGACTCCATCTTGGGCAGCAAGCTTAGATGAGTGTTGCGTTGTCAAGGATCCAACAAGGAAGAAGAAAAGAGAGGTGAACGAAAGGGGGGCTGTATCTCTTTAGGGAAGCTTTGGACTGTTGGGATCAATCTTGGATCAAACCATACATGGTTGAAGATGTTGCAGGTATTCGATGAAGAAGGCAGCACGTTGGAGAGCTGGGCATGACGAGTGTGAAGAGAGAAAGAGAAGAGAACTAAGGGGCTGCACCTAGTTTAATTAGTCTAATTAGTTTAATTGGTTTAACTATAAACTTATAATATTTATTTAGTTGTTTCCTAGTCTTCTATTATTTAAGATACGGACTGGTTTCCATTTGAACTAAAAATCATCAATGGTTAATGATATTTTTGATAAAAATTAGAGACCCATTAATTAATAATGTTATATGTGAATTTTCGTCTTAATTAAGGGTATTATTTTTCATGAGTGTTTTCGTATCCTTAACGAAGTTCAAAAATTATGAAATTCGGAGGGTAGCTAGAGGACTTCGAGGAGAGCATTTTAAATTTTGAATCGACCAAAATGGAGTTTGTTTGACCCTATTTCCGTCGTTCCAAAGTTTTAGGTCTGTTCGAACTTTTATTAAATTGAAACTATAAATGTTTTTTAATCAATTTATTTTCATAAATATTCATATTTATTCTTTTGCCTTATTATTAGGCTTTAAATTATATTTTAAGATATTTTATTTAATATCTTAAAATACGAGGTATTACAAAAGCTTATATGTTTGAAGAGATCCCACCAACTCTTCAATCTTCATCTCTTCTAGATCATTGCTTTCTTCAATAGTAGTTACCTTAATTCTGAAACGCTCAAGCAAAAATCTTAGAATTTTTCGGATGAGCTTTACATCTGAGACGATCTTCTCGTGACTCACCATCGAGTTTCTCAGGTCGCTCATCTTGGTGTAAAACTCTCCGAATGTCTCATCTTCAAGCATCTTAATCTCTTCAAATCTAGAAATCACCATTTGGAGCTTGGCAGATTTAACAAGTTTTGTGCCCTCATATGTTGTTTCTAAGATTTGCCATGCTTCTTGAGTGGTTTCACAGCTTGAAATTCTTGTGAATTCAGGCAGTGAAAGAGCTTGACAAAGAGAATGGAGGGCTTTATCATTAGCAAGTTGTGCATTTTTTTTCAAAAACTAGTTCAAGATTTGTATCCTTTGGTTTAGTCCAACTAGTTTCAACACTTTTCCAACAATCAATGGATTTTAAAAAGAAATGCATACGAGCTTTCCAATAGCCATAGTTCGTGCCATCAAAGGCATGAACAATAGCAAGATTTTTAGACATAGCAAAAAAATAGAATAGAAGTCAAAAGAATAACACTCAAGAAATTAATCTAACCAGAGTGTACCAAGCTCTGATACCAAATGAAAATTAAATGACTTCTAATTACCGTGTGTGTGCACAATGTGTAACAAATTATTATAAATGCGGAATTTAAAGAACACAAATATTTTGTTAATGAAGTGGAAACTCAATTAAGAGAAAAACCACTCTGGGGCAGCCAAACCCAAGAAATCCACTATCAGAAGACAAGGCTAGTATATAGACAGTAACACTCACATACTCGATGCAGCAATTGTATCTAACACTCTGACACGTAACCCAACGTGAACGCCTCCCCACCAAGTCTCCTATTTGAAGGGATCTTCTATGGATTCCTTTATAAAAATTAAAGGACTTTTAATTTATCAAATGTGTGCAATAGTGTGGAACAAAATATCACAATGTGGAAATTAAAAAGACAGATATTTTGTTGATGAAGTGGAAACTCAATTAAGAGAAAAACCACTCCGAGGCAGCCAAACCCAAGATATCTACTATTCAGAAGACAAAGCTAGTTACAAAGCAGTAGCACTCACATACCCTTATGCAGTGGTAGTACATTGAACTCTAACGTATAACCCAACACGAATGCCTCCCAACCAAGTCATCTACTTGAAGGGGTCTTCAATGAAATCATTTACCTTAGGGCCAACCCTTAAGATAAACTTAAGTTTCAGCACACCAACAGCACTTGGCAACGGCTTGAGAGTGAGCAGATCAGCACAGTAACTCTAAAATATAACTCTTTAAGCACTACAGAATTCAATACCGAATTCTTACAATTCTTAAGCCTTGGGGCCTTTATTTATAGGCTGCAGGTTCAAATGAGTGTCTGACCTGAAATACCTAGGCGCCATCCGGACGGTAGACATAAGGCGTCTGGACGAACAACTGTGTGATCAACTTTCCAAAATTTTGCTAAAATTCTTTCCTAAATTGAGCCGTGTTCGTACGGTGTTGCCCTGTCGTCTAGACGGTTGCACTTTAACTGCACGCAATTTCCATATATGAAGCTCGTGCGTCCGGACCATGAAGACCGTCATCCAGACGTTTGAATTTTGAATGCACGACTTGCCTTATGAATGAGCATGTTTGGACGGGAATCCACATCGTCTGGACGGTTGCAGCTGTCTTCCCATATCTGTGTTTTGGAAAGAAATCCCATAGCTGATCGAACACTGAGTGGCATCCAGACGTGCTGCTGAGATGTCCCAAAAGATGCAAGCTGGAACAGTTTGAAGCTTCTTGACATAGAGGAAGGTTCGGACGGAAAGTTCTCATCATCCAGACGGATGATGCTTGGATAGTTGAGCATCCGGATGGAATATCACGTCGTCCAAACGGATGCAAGGATCCGATTTCTTTGACTTGGAATCTATGCAGAATCTTCTAGAAACATATCTCTGGAGAAAACTTTTGAAAACTGACTAAAACTCTGATTAAAAGTATCATTGTTTATGTTACTGACTAATGAGTGTCCAGGCGTTTCACTATGCCGTTCAGATGATAAACTCAGAATCCGACTTTTGTTGAGCTATAGACTTTGCAAAGTCTTCTTGGAGTCCGAAAATTCCTTCTTGACGCTTGTGACACTGATCTTGTCATAATAAGGCCCTTTCCATATTAGAGGAAAAAAAAAAACTCTGAATATTTGAAGATTCTGAACTGATACGGCATCCCTGTGAAATCAGCAACAGTACATGATAGTGATTTTGTCCAACATAATGTAGCCAACACAAAAACTAATAAACTCCCCCTTTGGCCATTCTAGGACAAAAATCACCTAACCAGTTAAAAATACAATCCCGGTCCAAATCAAACATATACTCCCCTTTTTTGTCTCAAAGGGACAAAGGGTAAACAGAGTATAGAAAGACCACAGTAATAAAATACTCCCCCTTGATGTCTCAATAGAACAAGGGTAAATAGAGTATACAAAATCCACATACAAGGATGTTCTCAAATCCAAAACACTAGGAAAAAAGAGAAGAGTCTGCAAGTGGCCCAACAAAAATCCTCCAAGTACCAAATCCTGTTGATCCATTGAAATCAAGAAACGGAGAGAAATCCGTACAAAAGGCTGGATTTGTACTACTTTGGCTCATAGTTCCAAAAGCCGGGAACTATGGACTGAAAAACCTTCAGTCTCTTGATTTTGCAAAGCCTGAAACTAGTTATTCGCATATTGACATCCTCTAAGCAACTGGTCTGCAAGATAAATGAGGAGATTCACCACTGAACCTCTCTAACTGATACAAATATGAGGGAATGCTACGGAAGGCTCCGCATGAGTTAGGGAAAAAGCTTATCTCAATCCTGAGACCTTTGAAATTTAAAAATCCGATTTCAACAATAGTCAGTTTTCCAAAGGATCCATCTGTCAGATATTGTACTGGGAGCTGCTGGACGACATATTCCTGAAATAATTTAAACAGAAATATTTCCAAAATAACACCATAAAGAAATATTAGATCCTGTTAGTCCCAAAAAGAAAGTGGTATTATGGAAACTATCAATTGGATGCCCAAGTATTACAAAAGCAAAGATCGCAATCCAAAATGACCCAGATATATCAATGTCAACCCAACACATAGACATAATAGGATTTTCATGCACAATATCTCAAGAAAATATTCAAATATTCTAAAAAGTACAAAAACTTAAAAGAACAAAGGAAGATACAACAAATACCATGGAATGAAAAGAGATGTGTGCAAAGAATGCCAAAAATCTCGGGAAAAATCCACGAGAAAAACACACAACATGACATGATAAATCAATAAAAATGCAAAGGTGTGCGTATGGCAAAGAAAGAGATGCAAGTCTTAAACCTGTAGAGATCCCGTCCGGACATGTCACTTAACCGTCTGGACGGCTACTGCTAGGTCAGGGTATGGCAAGACTGCGCTCGTCTGGACGTAAGAATAGGTCTTTCTGAACACTTTACACTGAAAATCTGAAACTTGACAAAAATTTGCAGAAACATATTTTTCCCTAAAGTTAGCTTTAGAACACGCATATATAATCAACTGATAAAGCAGTCAAATAGCATTGCAAAAATATACAAAGATATAAATGAGAGTTAAATATTCAATGAGCACAAATTTCCCTGCAGATAGAAATTTTAAATAGATTACTCAACTCATGCAATGCGTGTGTGTGTGTGTGTGTGAAAGCTTTCTCAATAAGGTATGAAGTTCACTAATATGACTTAAAGCAACTAGATTTTCTAAAAAGAGAGAAAATCAATGATAGATCAATCAAAAGTCAAACCTTATTGTTAGTTTGTGATTGGCATCATTCTGTGTTTGGACAAAATCACTTGTTTGTAAAGATGCTTTTATTATGGATTTCACTTCAGAGTGATGTCAGAAGATTTTGCACGGTTTTCAAGGCAGAAGTTTTCAGAGTCCCTGTCAGCCGTCCGAATGATCGTGCCATCCCGTCCGGACGCCCATCTGTCTACTATTCCATCCGTCCGGACGACGTGCCATACTGTCCGGATGCCAGTCAGACCAAGCATCATCCGTCTGGACGATGTGCATTTTCCGTCCGGACCTCTACTGTATCTAGAAGCTACTGTTCCAGCTTGTATCCGTCCGAACGTCTCAGCAGCCCGTCCGAACGCCTCTCAGTGATCGATCAGCTTCAAATTCTTTCCAAGTTCAATTTAAGGGAAGATTGCTTCAACCGTCCGGACGACATGGATTCCCGTCCGGACGCGCTCATACATAAGGCAAGAATCGCAATTCAAATATCACCGTCTGGATGACAGTCAGCCTTGGTTCGGCGCGCGTTCATCAGTTAAGGAAATTGCCAATTCGACTTCAACCGTCCGGAGGACTGCCTATCATGGTTTGGACGCGCGCATAGTAGATATGGAAATTGCGTGTTGACGTTCAGCTATCTAGACGCTCATCCCCCATGGTCCGGATGCGCGAAGCCTTATATGGAAGTTATTTGCAGCTGACGTACGACCGTCTGGAAGATAGTGTCTCACCATCCGGACGCGACTCTTAAACAGGAAAGATTTTCAGCGAAAATATCAGAAAATTCTGTCGCACTGTTGTCCGTTCGGACGGCCCAGGTTCACCGTCCGGATGGCGTCCGTACATATTACAGTAGTCGCCCATTCTGCACCTCAGCCTATAAATAGAGGCCCCTGAGCATTGAGAACTGCAAGAATTCGGTATTGAATTCCACAAGTGCTCAGAGAAGTTATTTTGAAGATTGTTGAGCTGATTTAGTTTCCTCTGAAGCCATTGCAAGTGTGCTGTTGTTGCGCTACATCTAAAGTCTATCTTAGGGGTTGGCCCTAAGGTAAAGGATTCCATTGAAGACCTCTTCAGGTAGGAGACCTGGTTGGGAAGCGTTCGTGTTAGGTTACAGGTTATAGAGCAAGGTACGACCACTGCATCGGGTATATGTGAGTGTTACTATCTTGTATCTAGCTTTGTATTCTGAATAGTGGATATCCTGGGTTTGGCTGCACCGGAGTGGTTTTTCTCTTAACTGAGTTTCCAATTCGTTAACAAAAATTCTTGTGTCATTTATTTTCCGCATTGTTATTTTTGTTGACACGTTAAGCACACACTTGCTATTTATTTTAGAAGTCAATTTCAATTTTCAATTGGTATCAGAGCTTGGTACACTCTATGAAGATTAATTTCTTGAGTGTTATTTATTTATTTTTTACTTCTTTTTATAATGTCTCAAACTCTTAATTCTGTTCCTGCCGTTGATGGTATGAACTACGGCTATTGGAAGGCACGTATGCGTTTCTTTCTGAAATCTATTGACTATTAGAGTATTGTTGAAACTGGTTGGACTAAACCAAAGGATGCAACACTTGAACTAGTCCCTCGGAAGAACGCATGCCTCTCAAATGATAAAGCCCTCCATGCTCTGTGTCAGGCACTTTCTCCATTTGAATTCGCAAAAATTTCAAATTGTGAATCAGCCCAAGAAGTATGGCAAATCTTGGAAACAACATATGAAGACACAAAATTTGTTAAATTTGCCAAACTTCAAATGTTGATTTCGAGATTTGAAGAAATTAAGATGTTGGAAGAAGAGACCTTTGGAGAGTTTTACTCCAAGTTGAGTGACCTGAGGAACTCCATGGTGAGTCTTGGGAAACCTATCTCGGATGTAAAACTCATCCGAAATATTCTAAGATCTTTGCCTAAGCGTTTTAGGATCAAGGTGACCACCATTGAGGAAAGCAAGGATCTTGAGGAGATGAAGATTGAAGAGCTGGTAGGGTCTCTTTAAACATATGAGCTATCTCTGCCCCCGGTCAAGAAGTTGAAGACCATTGCCCTAAAAGCTTCCAAGAAGATGGTAGAAGCCTCATCTAAAGATGACTCTGAGGATGAAAAAAAAGCTGTGGCTATGTTAGCCAAGAATTTCAGAAGACTGATGAAAGATGATCGGTTCAAGAAGAAGTTTTCTGAAAGAGTAAAGAAACCTCCTAGAGAAGTTGAACTTGAGGAAGAAGAGAAGAAAGATCCCAGAGGACCCCGATGTTTTGAATGCTCAAGCTTTGGGCTTATCCGGGCCGATTGCGGGAATCTTAAGAACGACAAGGGGAAAGTATACAATGTGACTCTCAGTGATGATTCAGAAGAAGAAGCCCCAAAGTCTAAAAAGTTTCTAGCCTTTGTGGCTCCGCTCATTGAAGAAGAGGGCTCATATTACTCGGAGCATAGTGATAATGGAGAAGAGCTCAAAAAGGCTTACAAGACACTCTACATAGAGTATGAGAAGCTGAGGGAAGATCGCAAGCAGGACCTCTATGATCTGAATAGTTTACAGACTGAGAAGAGTTCATTGCTGCTCAGAATACAAGAGCTCGAGGAGAAGCTGCTAAAGACTCAGCTCCAGTTAGAACGAGTCACTGATGAGAAGCTGACTCGTACGTTGTCTATCCAAAAGAGTCCAACTGACAAGACTGGTCTTGGGTATGTAGCTCCCTCTTCTGATGATCCCTCTACTTCAAAGACTGTATTTGTGAAACCTACAGTCCTAAAGCCTCCTCCCACTGCTGAAGATAAAGGGAAGGACAAGCTCAATGATGATGTTCTAGGCACCCAGAAGCCTCATTCCATCAGAAGAGCTCCCATATGCCATCACGGCAGCCTAAGTGGGCATGTTCGTCCTCAGTGCTCCCTCCTAAAGGCACAGAAAGCCAAGGCCAAGAAAGTAGTGCCCCAGGAGGTTAATGGTACTAGATTTGCAGCCCAGCATCAGACTTCATGGCATCAGGCACCTTACCAAGCACCGTGGGGACAAGCACCGAGGCATCAATATCAAGCCCCTTGGTCTCATGCTCCTAGGGTTCAGGCACCTCAGCATCAGCAGTCTCAGCAGCGATTTGTACCAGCCAATCACAGTGGCAACTTCAAGAACAAATCCAGGCAAGTTAGAAGGCCTCAGAAGGTGGAAGAAGGTCAATACCACAGTGGACCACCCATTTGGATGCAGAGCATGATGGAGTGGATGATGCAGTCCTATCAGCAGTCACCCACAGGAAGGCAAGCTAAGAAGGACAATCATCCCATGAGGGGAAACAGACGCACCTAGCAGGATCAGGTGTTTATGCCTAGGATTTGGTTCCTAATCCTATGGCATCAAGTTTGATTGCATATCTCATTTGTTATATTTTGTATGCAATCTAGGAACCATTGTTCATTTTTTTTTGCCCCATATTTCTCTTGAGAGAATTGTGTAGGTATTTGTTGGGGAAGACAGAAAAAGTAGGTCGAGCGACTGCTTTTCTGTATTGGCATCATTGAGTATTCATAGGTTTGATCTTGCCTTGCACATGATGTCATTTACATATCGCATGTTTTGTTCTCTTTTTTTTAAGAAAAAAAAAAATGGGGAGAATTTGAAGGATTTTTTATTTTTCTCTTGGCATATCAGATATTGCATGTATTTTCACCTGATGTCTCAATTCTTTGTGTATTAATCTACTTTGCTTAGATATACTTGATAGTTTATAACTATATCTGCCAAGTTTTTTCCTGTTTATGCAAAAGTAGGATAGCCTCTTTTCTCATGGGATGAAAATGTGCACTATCCAAGACTCCCCTAAAGGTACATCTTTCCTTCTCTGACTTTTTGTTTCTAGAATTTCTGTATAAGAGAAGAGGTTTATGACAAGATGGCCAAATTGACCCCATGCTAGTTAAACCTAGAACCTAAAAACTCTAGCAGTCCCTCTAGATTGCAGCACCATAAGAATCAAGAAATCATGCCTATGAATTTTGTGCTTTAAATTCTATAATTACTGCTCATGTGCTGAAATTTCTATATGCCTTGTCCTTTACGTGCAAGTAAAAATTTACTTTGTCCTTCATGGTACAAGTAAAATAATTAGGTGCTGCATCTCAGGGGGAGTGTATCAGATGAGGGCGGCTGTAATACCCCATATTTTAATATATTGAATAAAATATATTAAAATATGATTTAAGACCTAGTAATATGATAAAAGAATATATATATGAATATTTATGGAAATAAATGTTCATTTAGAAGCATTTATAGTTTTAATTTGATAAAAACTCAAACGGACTTTAAACTTTGAAATAACGGAAACAGGGTCAAACAAACTCTGCTTTGGTCGATTCAAAAGCCAGAACGCTTGTCTCGAAGTCCTCTAACTACCCTCCGAATTTCATAATTTTTGGACTCCGTTTAATACCCGAAAACATCCGCGAAAAATTACACCTCTGAATTGGACGAAAATTTAATAATGATTTGTGGGCCCATTGTTATTTATTAAGACCCGTAGCCCACATGTTTTACAAACCCAGCCAACCTCAACGTGATGCCCAATCCATTTGCTATAAGAGAAAGGCAAAGGAAAATTTAGTTAGCAAAAGATTACAATTTCGTTAGAACCTAAGTACTAATTTGTTGATAAAAAGAGATATTTGTTGGTTTTTATTCCTTCAACCTGCACCGGACATCTGCCCTTATTTCAGCCTTGGATGGGTTTAATCCAAGTGGATCCTGACCGTCCAAGCTTCTCCAAGGTCAGGTGCATCTCCTCTTCCACGTTTTCTCCTTCGTTCTTCTATTAAGATATTTATTCCTTGCAACAGACCAACTTGCTGAGCACGTTTACACCCCAGCCGTCGATCACAAGGCACTTGGGTTAAATCCAGCCATCAAAAATCCTATAAATAGGAAGCTTGCATTGTGATCATCCTACACACCTCAAAGAAAACCGAAACTCTCATTCTCTGCAACTCTCTCCTTCCTTCTTCTTTCTTCTCTGTTCTCCTTCTTTCCCGTTCTTCCCTTTACCCTCTCTTCCCGAGGGACACAGGGAGTCTGAACGAGAGAGTGAGAGACCGTGAGATGGAGAGAAGAAATTGAGTTGGAGACCCATAAACCGATTCTCCTCTTCCCTCTGTCGTTTTACCCTTAAACCAGCAGCACTTCTCCTCTTTGCTGCAGAAAAAAAAAAAAAAAAAGAACAGCAGCTCTTTCTCTTTAACGAAGCTGCAGAAATCTCCCTATTCTTTGTCTCTGTTTTGGCCAAAAGCTCTCCTCTCTTCCTCTGTCTTTGTCTCCGCCTAACAGTGGGTTTAATCCACTTATACCGCAGAAGAAAAGTCCCTCTCACTCTCGGTCAACATCCAACAAACAAGAAAGACAAATTCTAGCTTGTTCTAGAAACACTTGGTAAGTAAAACAAACGTGTGTTGTATGCAGATGTGAGTGTGTGTAAGTGAAAGACGTGTGTATTTGATAAAAAAGTGGGTGTGTGGTTGTTAATCATGGGTGAAGCGTGATGTGTGTGTATGTATTTAATGATGGCTATATATATATATATATATATATATATATATATATATATATATATATATATATATATAAAGTATATTTTAAAAATGATATATTTTGTGATATATCTTAGTTATTATGATTTTCAAGATAAAATATTATAATGTCGTAAGTTGTATTTTAATAGGGTATTTCAAGTGGCGTATTTAATTAATAAATTACGCTGTTGTGATGTCCAAATAAAAATGAGATATTTTATAAAAGCGTCGTTACGCAACCCAAATACTTTTGAAGTATTTTTAGGCATTAGTAACACTAATGCTGTTATTTCACCTAAATTTTATAAGATTAAAATAAGGATTATTTATATTGTACTGCTTGTGTACTTTCAAAATATAAAACCCATTAATTATATTAATCGAGTCACTATGTTGATTTGGTACAAAAACATATAAGCTTTTATAATACCGTTTTACTTAAAAGGATATTGTGGATATTAATTAATAAATGCCGTTATAATGTCCGCATAAAATATGTGGTAATATAATTAACCTATTTTATGCCGTTATAATATCTAAGCGACATTAGAAATTGGGATTAGTGATTTGTAAGTCGAAAGTGATAAAATGTTCAAATAGGTTCTTAGTATTTTATACTAATATATTATCAAATGTATATAACTGTGCAGTCTTTATTCCGTGGATCTCTCTTTGTAGCAGAGAACTGTAAGTATCTCTATACTTACTGAGGACGAAGCTGGTGGATTTTTCCAGGATATTGTGTTTACTGCTTTATTTATTTGTTTGCGCATGTGATCTTACATGTTTTCTATTTTTAACTAAAATGGTTAATAACAAAGCTGGTATGCAGCGGGGGGGTGATGGCTGCCAGTGGAACCTTTGGCTTCCGTGACACTTAATAAATAAACGGGTTATGACCTTTGGCTCATAGTCTGCTGGGACCTTTGGATTCCAGTAACAAACTAATAAATGTGAGAGTTGGCTAATACAGCTGGGGTGTTGATGGTATTGCCAACTGGGACCGTTGGCTCCAGTGACACGCTAATCCGGACCGTTGGTTCCTTCACGAGAGGAGTGCATAAAATTGATAATTAAGCCTTGCATTTAAAACTGTCATATTACTGTTTTATGGTTAGGTATACATTTAATATATGACTGTGATTAGCTACCACGGTTTATATATTGCGTATATACGTGACTATAAAACCATATTTGCATTATGTGGTATTTTATTAAATAAATCAGCATTCATATTATTATGGGAAACAGTGGACTCACTTAGGTTGTTTTGTGTTTTTATTTCTATATATGTATATATATACATTGGTGCAGGTTTATAGACAAAGATTAGAGCTCGAGTGGTCTTCAAGTTAAAGATATATAGTTTGTATTTTGTTTGTAGTCTTCTGTGTTTATAACATTTTATGTTGACAAGATTGCTAATAATTTCCATGTATTCTCTTGTGTCACTATAGACACCTGTTTCCATGTATTTGTTCTAAGTATTTTCTATTGAATGTCTAGAGGTATTTAATTTAAAAAGCTCTGATGTGTTATTTAATCCAAGTCTGGTAAATAAATTATATTCCGCTACCAATTTATAACTCTGATGTTGTAGTAATGTCACGTGGAAATCGAAAAATTTTCACTTACGCCTTTTTGTAAAAGGCGGGGCGTTACAGCGGCTAGGCCCTAGTAAGTTATAAGGTTTGACTTTTGACTAATCTGTCACTGATTTTCTCTCTTGTCTAGGAAATCTGGTTGCTCTTTGTCATGTCATCGAAAGTCTTACCTTGTGGATTTTTGTCTTCACACACACATGCATTGCATGACTTGAGTTAGCTATTTGAATTTTGCATGTTTAGGAACTTATTTGTGCTGATTGAACTCTTAACTCTCTTTTATATCTCTGTTTAGTTTTGAGATGCTCTCTGATTGTGTTATCAGTAGTTTATACATGCGTGTTCTGAAACTGACTTGGGAAAAATTTGATTTCTGTAAATTTTCCTCTGTTTTATGATGTTTCAGTGTGGAGCGTCCGGATGGTAGTTTCTTGGCGTCCGGACGAGGATGGAGCTTAGACGTCCGAACGGGAGTTGTTTAACGTCCGGACGCGCGGCCAGCATTGGGCGGATGATTAAGATTAATCGTCCGAACGTGCGCGACCAGTCTGCTCATTTTCGAGGCAACGCCGGTCCGGATGACATTAATATACCGTCCGGACGGGGGACCCACAGAGGCTATATATATACCCCTGCTCGCCTCTTTTCACCATACCCCACAAAATCCTTCTTTTTGGTAGTTTGTGAGTAAAGTGAGCTTTTGGATTTTTTTTTCTTCTTGCTCATTTTTGTCCTTTTACCACTCTCTCACATTCCAGGTATTCTTCTAGAAATCTCTTGTCAGTTTATTTATTTTGAAACTGTTAGAATTTTTTTTTGGAATGTTTTTGAGATTATGAGATGCATGTATCTGCCATGTTGGGATTATTTGTGATGATGTTTTTAGGACTTAATTGTGATACTCTCTGTCTTTATTTTTTCAAAAGTCCTTTTTACTGCCATTATTCTGCCCATTTTTTTTCCTGATCTAACAAGCATATTTTCGGATTATTCTTGGCAAAATCTTGTTGGTCCTTTTATGCCAAATCATGTCTATAATCATTTCCCAGTGCAGGGTCCGTCAGAGGACTGAGGAGGAGAGGAGCAGACTCCAGACCAAAATCATGGATCGCACAGTCATTGCTGAGGGCAATGTGGTCCGATCAGACATCATGGTGCCTCCGCTGGATAGTATTTATGAGACTATCCAGACTTACCACTTGGGATAACTCTACACCTGTGCCTGGATCGTCCTCACCAGGCTGGTTAGAGTCTTTTATGCTAATTTAGAGGTGGCACAGGACGATGAGCGTGGGTTGGTATTGCAGTCCACCATTGACGGGCACATCATCATTGTTGATCCTCAGATCATCAGTCACTTCGATGGGGTACCAGTCCTTGAGCTGCCCAGTAGTCCCTATAATGAGGTGGTGCTTCCTCCCTCTATGGACGATCTTCGAGAGTTCTTCCATACAGTCCCATAGGGAGAAGAGCGTGCTACCACCATACGGATCGGTGCCCTGTCTCCCTCTCATTGCTTGCTAGCCAAGATAGTATAGCACAACTTATGGCCAGTTCTCAGGCGTAGTGACTTGACTCTTAAGAAGGCCCAGTTCGTGTATGCCATCCACCTCCGCTTGCCTTTCTGCCTGTGCAAGCATATTATGAGTGTGATGTTGGAGGCTCGTGATGAGGGTAATACCGGTCTCCCTTTTGGATGCCGGCTTACTCAGATCATTCTTCAATCCGACATCATTATTACTGAAGAACCGAAGATGAAGATTCAGCAACCCATCGGCAAGCAGACTTTGAAGAAGTCTAGTGCACAGCTATGGAGAGATGACTCCGATGATGAGGTGTCCATTCCTGCTGCCATGCCAGTCGGCTTTCCAGACATGGCCTCATCCTCTCAAACAGTCCAGCCTTTAAAGCCAGAGATAAATTTTTCCCATATCATGGAGGCCTTAGCTGCTATTCAGGGAGGCATGAGCACCATGCAGCAGTCCATCACGTCTATACAGCAGGAGGTGTGTTCCATAAACAAGCTGGTAGAGCAGAATCAACTGGATCTCTAGGAGTGCCTCAAGTACCATCATCCTGGCAGTAGTGATGATGAGGAGGATGCACCTATGGCAGCAGATGATTAAGTCTCTTTGGCTGTAATTTGTTTTTGGTAGCTTTCTTTTCAGTTTTCTTTTGTGACATTCGTGTTATATTTAGCTACTTTTGTAAAACTGTTGAACTAATATTACTCTGTTTCCCGGGTCCTTCTGAGACCATTATTAGGGGGAGTAATTTTTATTACAGTTGGGTGTTTTATTACTTTGTTTTACCCTTTGTCCCTTTCGTGACAAAAAGGGGGAGTAATTTTTATTTGTTGGAATGGGAATGTATTTCCAAACCGGTCAAGTGATTTTCGTCCCAGAATGGCCAATGGGGGAGTTTGTTAGTTTGTGATTGGCCTCATTCTATGTTTGGACAAAATCACTTGTTTGTAAAGATGCTTTATAAGGGATTCCACTATTCAAAGTGATGTCAGAAGATTCTGCACGGTTTTCAAGACAAAAGTTTTCAGAGTCCTTTTTAGTCTTCCAGACGATCGTACCATCCCGTTTGGACGTCCATCTGTCTACTATTCCATCCGTCTGGACGATGTATCATACCGTCCGGACACCAGCCAGACCAAGTATCATCCGTCCGGACGACGTGCATTTTTTCGTCCGGACCTCTTCTGTATCGAGAAGCTACTGTTCCAGATTGTATCCGTCCGGACGTCTCAGCAGCCCGTCCGGACGCCTCTCAATGATCGATCAGCTTCAGAATCTCTCCAAGTTCAATTTAAGGGAAGATTGCTTCAACCGTCTGGATGACATGGATTCCCGTCCGGACGCGCTCATACATAAGGCAAGAATTGCAATTCAAATATCACCGTCCGGACGACAGTCAGCCTTGGTCCGGACGCGCGTTCATCAGTAAAGGAAATTGCTAATTCGACTTCAACCGTCCGGGCGACTGCCTATCATGGTCCAGACGCACGCATAGCAGATATGGAAATTGCGTGTTGAAGTTCAGCCGTCTGGACACTCATCCCCATGGTCCGGACGTGCGAAGCCTTATATGGAAGTTACTTACAGCGGACGTGCGATCGTCCGGACGACAGTGTCTCACCATCCGGACGCGGCTCTTAAACAGGAAAGATTTTCAGCAAAAATCTCAGAAAATTCTGTCGCACTGTTGTCCATCCGGACGGCCCAGGTTCATTGTCCGGACAGCGTCTGTACATATTACAGCAGTCGGCCATTCTGCACCTCAGCCTATAAATAAAGGCCACTGGGCATTGAGAACTGCAAGAATTCAGTATTGAATTTCACAAGTGCTCAGAGAAGTTATTTTGAAGATTGTTGAGCTGATTTAGTTTCCTCTGAAGCCATTGCAAGTGTGATGTTGCTGCGCTACATCTGAAGTTTATCTTAGGGGTTGGCCCTAAGGTAAAGGATTCCATTGAAGACCCCTTCAGGTAGGAAACCTAGTTGGGAAGCGTTCGTGTTGGATTACACGTTAGAGAGCAAGGTACGACCACTGCATTGGGTATATGTGAGTGTTACTATCTTGTATCTAGCTTTGTCTTCTGAATAGTGGATATCCTGGGTTTGGCTGCCCCGGAGTGGTTTTCCTCTTAACTGAGTTTCCAGTTCGTTAACAAAAATTCTTGTGTCATTTATTTTCGGCATTGTTATTTTTGTTGACACGTTAAGCACACACTTGCTATTTATTTTAGAAGTCAATTTCAATTTTCACTTATTATTTACTAGGGCCTAGCTACCCTCATCTGATACACTCCCTCTAAGATGTAGCACCTAATTGTTTTACTTGTACTGTTAGTTTTTGTGTTGGCTGCATTATCTTGGACAAAATCACTTCTATGTAATGTTGCTGCTTTCACAGGGATGCTGCTTTATCTAGAGTCTACTCTTCAGCTATGTTCTTCGAGAAGATTTTGTGAAGTTTTCAAGGATTTATTTCGGTTCCCTGTCAGCCGTCCGGACGACGTGGTATTCCATCCAGACGCTCATCAGTCAGCAACATCCGTCTAGACGACGGGATCTTTCCGTCCGAACGCCCATCAGTGTCTAGAAGCATCGAACAGTTCTAGGTTGCATCCGTCCGGACGTAATGGCAAATTGTCCCAACGCTCTTCAGAGTTCGAGAAGATCCCAGTGTTCTAGTGCATCTGTCAGGACAACGTGGCTATACCGTCTGGACGCCATTCAGTGTTTGACAAGTATTAGGGTTTCTGCCTCAAGACACAGTTATGGGAAGATGGCCGCTACCGTCCGGACGAGGTTCTCTATAAGGCGAGACGTGCATACAAAGTTCAACCGTCCGGACATCAGACTTAATGGTCCGGACGATCAAGCTTCATATATGGAAATTGTGTGCACCAGTTCAACCGTCCGGAGGTCAGCCTTCAAGGTCCGGATGCCCCAAGCCTTATTATGGTAATTACGTGTATCCAAAGTGCAACCGTCCAGACGATAGGGCATCACTGTCCTAACGCGGCCTTGTTATGGAAGCTTTCAGTGCTACTTTGGAAAGGCGGTTGCAGTTGACCGTCCGGACGCTCGGTCAAGCCGTCCGGACACCCTCGGGTATTTTGGTCATAACGTTTTACTCAAATATCGGATTGGGACGAAATAGGCGTCGTTAGAAAGCTAAGAAAAAGTTATGTAATTTGAACATCATGATGGCCATTAGTAGCATCCGGACGGAAAGATTTTCCCGTCCGGACGGCCCTACAGAAAATTCCAGAATTACTTTCTGAACAAGAAAAACTTGGCCCGTCCTGACGGCCCTGGCTCCCGTCCGGACGCCCGTGCCCCTGAATCCATTTTTGACTCAATTTTGGGTTTCCAAAGCCTATAAATAAGAGGCTTGAGGCTTGCTTTCAACACATAATTCAGTGGTGAATTCTCTACAGCTTAGAGAGGATGTTTAGGGAGATATTGAAGATCTGCTGGCTCTCTAGCTCTTGCCAAGTGTGTGATTTGATCAGCTGTGAAGTCTATCTTAGGGGTTGGCCCTAAGGTAAAGGGTTCCATTGAAGACCCCTTCAGGTAGGAGACCTGGTTGGGAGGCGTTCGTGTTGGGTTACACACGAACACTGCATCAGGGGTATGTGAGTGTTACTATCTTGCATCTAGTCTTGTCTTCTGAATATTGGATATCCTGGGTTTGGCTGCCCCGGAGTGGTTTTTCTCTTAATTGAGTTTCCACTTCGTCAACAAAATATTTGTCTCCTTTAAATTTCGCATTTAATATTTTGTTGAACACTGTTCACACAAATTTGTATAAATTAGAAGTCCATTTATTTTTCAATTGGTATCAGAGCAGGCACACTCCGTTGAAATGATTTATTTCCTGAGTGTGATCCTCATCTCTTGTGACTTCTATTTTTTTTATTACACCTTTTATCATGGATTTCTCTCAGTTATCTGAAGAAAATCATGATATTGAGCTCTCTAAAGTGTTTGCTAAAATAGATAAAATTGTTTCTCCAAAAGAGCTCAAAAATGTGAAGCAAGAAAAATAGTCTTTGATTGTTCAGTTATTTGAATCACATGCTTTGATTGACTCTTTGAGACTTGAGAATACCATGCTATTTAACATTATTGATACACTTGAGAATAAATTAAAAGAATCTGAGGATCTCTTGAAAAAATTCTCAAGTGATAATTTGAAAAGCATGCTTTTGTATTCATTCAGATATTTCTAACAAGCCTGCTTCAATTGTTGATGATATGAGTACTTCTACTTCACATGCTTCTGATTCTGAAATAGATTCTATTGACATTAAACTTGTGATAGTAGATACAGCTTGTTTAGAAAATTCTTGCTTAACTAATCATGTGATTCCAAAATCCAAAGATACACGTACACAAGCTCATGGTAAGTTTGTCCCTACTTGTCATAATTGTGGGAAGATTGGTCATATTAGGCCAAATTGTTATTTGTTGAAATCCCACAGGCCTTGGATTAAGCAGGATGCTCTGAGGAAAAGTGAAGTTGAAGATTCTTCCTCAGCAAAATATGTCCCTCCGCATAGGAGACATATAAAAGGTAAGAGCAATGTTATTTGTAAGAATGCTAACTATAATTCTGCAGAGAATGTCAAGAAGCATTCAAGCAAAAGAAGCTTGCCCACCTGCCATCACTGCAGCATCACTGGTCACATCCGACTCAAGTGTCCACAGCTCCAGGCTCAAAAGCAAAAGAAGCTGCCAACAAGAGCTACATCAGGCACTCTACCTCCTACGGTACTTCAGGCTTCACGACATCAGCAGCAGTTTGTTCCTGCCTATCAGAGTGGCAAATCAAAGAAGAACAAACCAAGGCACTACAAGAGGAAGCCGCAGAAGCCCACTAGCAACCATGGCTATGAAGGGTTACTGAGCCTGATGCAAGATATGCTAAGGAGTATGGCCAATATGGACATGACCCACAAACCATCTCCACGGGTTAAGCAGGTATGGGTCAAGAAGGATGAGACCATTCACCCCATGAAGGGGAATGAACGCACCTAGCAGGAGAAGGTGTTCATGCCTAGGATTCGGTTCCTAATCCTAAGGCATCAGGTTTGATTGCTTGCACTTTTACTTGTTATATTTGTGTGCTTACTATGCAATCGAGGAATCAGTTTGTTGTGCCCCCTATTCTCTTGAGAGAGCATTGCAGGTACTTGTTGGGGAAGACAAAAAAAGCAGGTCGAGCGACTGTTTTTCTGTATTGGCAACATCAGGTTTGATCTTGCCTTGCATATGATGTCTTTTCCATATTGCATTTTTTTTAAGTTAAAAAAATTAAAAAAATAAAAAAATTGGGGAGAATTTGCAGGATATTTTTTCTCTTGGCATATCAGATAATTGTATGTATTTTCTCTTGATATCTCAATTCTTTGGGTAATAATTTACTTTGCTTAGATATAATTGAGAGTTTCTGACTATAATTTACCAAGTGTTTTCCTGTATATGCAAAAATTGGATAGCTTCTTTTCTCATGCGATGAAAAATGTGCACTATCCACGACTCCCCTAAAGGTACATCTTTCCTTCTTTAACTTTTTGTTTCTAGAAATTCTGGATAAGAGAAGAGGTTTTTGATAAGATGGTCAAATTGACCATATGCCAGTTGAACCTAGAACCTAAAAACTCCGGCATTCCCTTTAGATTGTAGCACCATAAGAATCAAGCAGTAAATCATATGAATTATGCACTTTAAATTGTATATTCACTGCTTATGTGCTGAATTTGCTAAATGCCTTGCCCTCTACGTGCAAGTAAAAAATTTTACTTTGTCCTTCATGGTACAAGTAAAACAATTAGGTGCTGCATCTCAGGGGGAGTGTATCAGATAAGGGTGGCTAGGCCCTAGTAAGTTATAAGGTTTGACTTTTGGCTAATCTATCACAGATTTTCTCTCTTGTCTAGAAAATCTAGTTGCTCTTTGTCATTTCTGTGATAGTCATACCTTGTGGGTTAAGTCTTCACAGACACACGCATTGCATGAGTTGAGCTGTCTATTTGAATTTTCTATGTCCAAGAAAATGTTTGTGCTGATTGAACTCTCAACTCTCTTTTATATCTCTGCATAGTTTTGAGATGCTCCCTAATTGTGTTATCAGTGGATTATACATGCGTATTCTGAAACTGACTTGAGAAAAATTAAAATTCTGTAAATTTTTCTTTAGTCTTCTGTTTTTCAGTGTGAAGCGTCCGGACGGACCTATTCTTGCGTCCAAACGGACCTATTCTTACGTCCGGACAAGCGCAGTCTTGCCATATGCTGACCTAGTAGTTGCCATCCGGATGGTTAAGTGACACATTCAGACAGGATCTCTACAAGTTTAAGACTTGCGTCTCTTTCTCTGCCATACACACATCTTTGCATTTTTATTGATTTATCATGGCATCTTGTGTGTTTTTCTCATGGATTTCTCCCGAGATTTTGATAGTTTTTGCACATCTCTTTTCATCCCATGATCTTCATTGTGTCTTCTGTTATTCTTTTAAGTCTTTGTGCTTTTAGAATATTGGAATATTTGTTGGGATATTTTCTTGAGATAGTGTGCATGAAAATCCTTCTTTGTTTGTGTGTTGGGCTGATCATGATATATTTATGCCTTATGAGTAGCTACATTGCTTATATTTCTCTTTGGCATCCATTTGACAGCCGTGTTAAATACCACATTATTTTTGGAACTAACAGGATCTAATAGTATTTCTGGAGATATTTCTAGTTGGTTTTGATTCAAGAATATGATATCCAGCGGCTCCCAGCACAATGTTTGACAGATGGATCCTTTGGAAAACTGCCTGTTGTTGAAGTTGGATATTCAAATTCCAAAGGTCTCAGGATTAAGATGAGTTTTTTCTCCCTAGCTCATGCAGAGCCTTCCGTAGCATTCCCTTAGATCTACATCAGTTTGAGGTTCAGTGGTGACTCTACTCAGTTATCTTCCAGACCAGTTGCTTAGAGGATGTCAATGTGCGGATAACCAGTTTCAGGCTTTGCAAAATCAATAGATTGAAGGATTTTCAGTTCGTGGTTCCCGGCTTCCTGAGCTAGAAGCCGAAGTAGTACAAATCTAGCTTTTACGGATTTCTCTTTATTACTTGATTTCAGTGGATCAGCAGGATTTGGTACTTGGAGGATTTCTGTTCCTCTCTTTTGAGCCACTTGCAGACTTTTCTCTATTTTTCTATTGTTTTGGATTTTAGAAAGTTTTTTGTCTATGGATATTATTACTCTGTTTACCCTTGTGCTTTTGAGACTTTGAGGGGGAGTAATTGTTGTGTGGTTTTTCTCATTACTCTGTTTTACCCTTTGTCCCTTTGTGACAAAAAGAGGGAGTAATTTTTGATTTGGACCGGGCTTGTATTTTTAACCGGTCAAGTGATTTTTGTCCCAGAATGGCCAAAGGGGGAGTTTGTTAGTTTTTGTGTTGGCTGCATTCTGTTAGACAAAATCACTTCTATGTAATGTTGCTGCTTTATCCAGAGTCTACTCTTCAGCTATGTTCTTCGAGAAGATTTTGTGAAGTTTCCAAGGATTTATTTCGGTTCCCTGTCAGCCGTCCGGACGACGTGGTATTCCGTCCGGACGCTCATCAGTCAGCAACATCCGTCTGGACGACAGGATCTTTCCGTCTGGACACACCCATCAGTGTCTAGAAGCATCGAACAGTTCAAGGTTGCATCCGTCTGGATGTAATGGCAAATCGTCCGAACGCTCTTCAAAGTTAGAGAAGATCCCAGTGTTCCAGTGCATCTGTCAGGACGACGTGGCTATACCGTCCGGACGCCATTCAGTATTTGACAGCCGCTACCGTCCGGACGATGTGTGATCCCGTCCGAACGAGGTTCTCTATAAGGTAAGACGTGCATACAAAGTTCAACCATCCGGACGTCAGACTTAATGGTCCGGACGATCAAGCTTCATATATGGAAATTGCGTGCACCAGTTCAACTGTCCGGACGTCAGCCTTCAAGGTCCAGATGCCCCAAGCCTTATTATGGTAATTACGTACAGCCGAAGTGCAACCGTCCGGACGATAGGGCATCACCGTCCGAACACGGCCTTGTTATGGAAGTTTTCAGTGCTACTTTGGAAAGGCGGTTGCAATTGACCGTCCGGACGCTCGGTCAAGCCATCTGGACACCCTCTGGTATTTTGGTCATAACTTCTTACTGAAATATCGGATTGGGACGAAATCAGCGTCGTTGGAAAGCTAAGAAAAAGTTATGTAATTTGAACATCATGATGGCCATTAATAGAGTCCGGATGGAAAGATTTGCCCATCCGGTCGGCCCTGCAGAAAATTCCAGAATTACTTTCTGGACAAGAAAAACTTGGCCCGTCCGGAAGGCCCTGGCTCCCATCAAGACATGCGTGCCTCAGACTCCATTTTTGACTCAATTTTGGGTTTCCAAAGCCTATAAATAAGAGGCTTGAGGCATGCTTTCAACACAGAATTCGGTGGTGAATTCCCTACACCTTAGAGAGGGTGTTTAGGGAGATATTGAAGATCTGCAGTCTATCTTAGGGGTTGGCCCTAAGGTAAAGGATTCCATTGAAGACCCCTTCAGGTAGGAGACCTAGTTGGGAGGTGTTCGTGTTGGGTTACACGTTAGAGGGCAAGGTACGACCACTATATCAGGGGTATGTGAATGTTACTATCTTGTATCTAGTCTTGTCTTTTGAATAGTGGATATCCTGGGTTTGGCTGCCACGGAGTGGTTTTTCTCTTAATTGTGTTTCCACTTCGTCAACAAAATATTTGTCTCCTTTAAATTTTACATTTAATATTTTGTTGCACACTGTTCACACACACTTGTATAAATTAGAAGTCCATTTATTTTTCATGTACCATGAAGGACAAGATAAAATTTTACTTGTACCGTGAAGGACAAGATAAAATTTTACTTGCACCATGAAGGACAAGATATAAAGCTAATTCAGCGCAGAAGTAATGAATATAAGCATATAACAAGGATTTCAGAAGAATAACTACTTGTTTCTTTTTGGTGCTGCAACCTAGAGCAAACGCTAGAATTTTTAGGGTTTAGGTTTGAAAAATGGAATTTGACTTCTAAGTGTGTGTGTTTGCACAAAGTGTTAACAAAATAATAATAGTGCAAAATTTAAATAAAACAAGAATATTTGTTAACGAAGTGGAAAACTCAATATGAGAAAAACCACTTCGGGGCAGCCAAACTTTGGATATCTACTATTCAGAAGACAAGACTAGTTACAAAGTAGTAACACTCACATACCCTTGATGCAGTGGTCGTACCTTGCACTTTAACGTGTAACACAACACGAACTCCTCCCAACCAGGTCTCTTACCTTAAGAGGTCTTCAATGGAATCATTTACCTTAAGGCCAACCCCTAAGATAGACTTCAGATTAAGCGCAGCAACAACACACACAGCAACGGCTTCAGAGAGATCAACTCAGCTCAATAATCTCACAATATAGCTTTCTAAGCACTAATGGAATTCAATACCGAATTCTTGCTGTTCTTAAGCCTAAGGGCCTCTATTTATGGGCTGATGGTTCAAATGAGCGTCTGGCTTGATAAAAACTGTGCGTTGTTCGGACGGTAGTCATGGGTTGTTCGGATGGACAACTGTGCGATCAATTGTCCGAGAATTTCACTGAAATTCTTTCCTGAAATGAGCCTCGTCCGGAAGGTGGTGCCCTGTGGTCTAGATTGTCGCACGTCTACTGCAAGTAATTTCCATATAGAGGCTTCGCGCGTCCAGACCAGGAGGATAGTCTTCCAAACGGCTGATCTGAAGCACGCAATTTCCATATTTGATGCTCACTCGTCCGGACCATGATGACTGGCGTCCGGACGTCTGGATTTGAATTGAGATACTTGCCTTATGGATGAGCGCGTCCGGACGGGGATCCATGTCATCTGGATGGTTGCAGCGATCTTCCCATATCAGTGTTTTGGAAGGAAATCCTGAAGCTTTGGTCGAACATTGAGTGTCGTCCGAACAGGCTGCTGAATCGTCCGGACTGATGCAAGGTGGAGCAATTCGAAGCTTCTCGACACAGAGAAAGGTCCGGACGGGAATCCACGTCGTCCAGACGGATGATGCTTTGGACAGATGGGCGTCTAGACGGTATGATACGTCATCCGGACAGTTGACAGGGAACCAGATTTTTCTGACTTGTAAAATATACAGAATCTTCTGGAAGCACTCTGAATAGCAGAATCCCTGTTAAAAAGCATCTTTATAAAGAAGTGATTTTGTCCAACAGAATGTGGCCAATTACAAACTAATAAACTCCCAATTTGGCCATTCTAGGACAAAAATCACTTGATCGGTTAAAAATACAATCTTGGTCCAAAAATAAAAATTACTCCCCATTTTTGTCACAAAAGGACAAAGGGTAAAACAAAGTAATAAAAAGAAAACACACCAAAAATTACTCCCCCTAAAGGTCTTAGAAGGACCAGGGTAAACAGAGTAATATTATCCAGGAGTTTAACAAGAGTATCAAAATATAAAACAAATGTCTCAAATAAGTAAAGCAATAAGAAAAACAAAAGAAGCTCAAGTGGCCTCGGCCATCGGGGCATCATCCTCGTCGTCACTGTTGGAAGGATGATGGAACTTGAGGCACTCCCGAAGGTCCAGTTGGTTCTGCTCTACCCAAAGGTTAATGGAGTGAACCTCCTGCTGCATGGTAGAGATGGACTACTGCATGGATGTCATCGAGAGCTGCATGGACCTCATGCCCCCCAAAATAGCAGCCAATGCCTCCATGATCTGAGAATAGCTGATTTTCGGCTAGGATGGCGGGACAGTCTGAGACGAGGAAGCCAAACTCGGTATGCCTGCAGGAATAGGAGGAGGCAGGGGCACATCATCGTCATTCGGATCATCTCTCCGCAGCTGAGCATTTGACTTCATCAGCGTTTGCTTGCTGAGTGGATCCTGGATCTTCATCTTTGGCTCGCCAACAATACTGATGCCTGACTGTAGTATAATCTGTGTGAGCAGGCAGCCAATTGGAAGACTGGTATTGCTCTCATCACGGGCCTCCAAAATAACGCCCAAAATATGCTTGCACAGGAAAAAAGGGAAGCGAAGATGGATAGCATAGACGAACTGGGCCCTCTTCAGAATCAAGTCACTGCGTCTGAAACAAGCCATAGGTTGTGCTGAACAATCTTGGCCAGCATGCGGTGAGGGGCGGATAAGGCACCGATCCTGATGGTGGTGGCGCGCTCCTTTCCCTGTGGAACTGCATGGAAAAACTCTTGGAGATCATCCATAGACAGAGGAAGTACCACCTCATTGTAAGGGCTCGTAAACATCTGGAGAACAAGAACTCCAATGAACTGACTGATGATCTGGGGATCAACAGTGATAGTATGTCCTCCAACAGTGGACTGAAGCACCAACCCTCGATCATCATCCTGAACCACTTCAAGGTTAGCATAGAATAATTGGACCAGCCTGGTGTAAACAACATAGGCACAGCTGTGAAGATATCCCCAATGATAGGTCTGGATAGTGTCATGGATACTATTCAGAGGAGCCACCATAATGTCGGAACGGACCACATTCCTCTCAGCAATGACTGGGCAGTCCATGATCTTAGCTCTAAGAGCTGCTCTATCTCCCTCTGTCCTCTGACGAACCCTGCGTTGTGGACTGCCTGCAGACATGATTCTGCAAAAGAAACCAACAAGATTTGCCAAAAATAACCCAAAAAGGAATAATCTTGTTAATGCACATAGAAAATCCAGTAGTATAATAGCAGTAAAAGGGACTTTTAAAACAGGCAAAAAGTACAGTCCACAAAAATACCAAACCAAAGAATCCTAGCACAGTAGATATCACAACTACGCATGTTATAATCTCAACAGCATTCCTAAAATAATCAAAATTCTAACAGTTTAGAATAAACTGAAAGAAATCGGCTAGAAAAAAATACCTGGAATGAGAGATTAATGCACAAAAATACAAGAAAGGGCGAGATGATGCAAAAACTCGCGAGAAATCACTCACTAAAAGCCAAAAGAGAGATTTTGTGTGGGGTAGCTCTTGAAATGCGGCGGCCTATTTTTATAGAGGATGTGGGGTACCCGTCCAGACGGCTCATTAACATTGTCCAGACGCGCGCTACCTCGGAAACATGCGGACAGGACACGCGCATCTAGAAGTCTAACCCTACCATCCAGCCGTCAGAGCTGCGCACGTTCAGACGTACAAGAGTACCATCCGGCCGTCTGAGCTACACCCGTCCGAACGTAAAGAGAGGCTGTTCGGACGCTTCACACTGAAAATGCAGTAAACTGAGGAAAAATTTGAAGAAATTAATTTTCCTAAAGTCAGCTGTAGAACACACATGTATAATCAACTGATAACACATTCAAATAGCATCTCAAAACTAAGTAAAGATATAAGAGAGAGTTTAGATTTCAATCTGCACAAAGATTTTCCTGTAGACTGAAAATTTAAATAGACAACTCAACTCATGAAATGTGTGTGTGTGTGTGTATGAAGACTTTTCCCATAAGGTATGACTTTCACTGATATGACAAAGAACAACTAGATTTTCTAAACAAGAGAGAAAATTAGGGAAAGATTAGTCAAAAGTCAAACCTTATAACTTACTAGGGCCTAGATACCCTCATCTGATACACTCCCCCTAAGATGCAGCACCCAATTGTTTTACTTGTACCATGAAGGACTAGGTAAAATTTTACTTGCACCATGAAGGACAAGGCTTATTTCAGCACAGAAGCAGTGAGTGTAAGCAAATAGCACAGAAAACTAAAGAATTATTGCTTGATTCTTTTGATGCTGCAACCTAGAGAGAGTGCCAGAATTTTTAGGTTCTAGGTTCAACTAGCATTTGGTCAATTTGGCCATCTTATCACAAACCTCTTCTCTTATCCAGAATTTCTAGAAACAAAAAGTTAGAGAAGGAAAGATGTACCTTTAGGGGAGTCTTGGATAGTGTACATTTTCATCGCATGAGGAAAGAAGCTATCCAACTTTTGCATATACAGGAAAACATTTGGCAAATATAGTCATGAACTCTCAATCATATCTAAGCAAAGTAGATTAATGTATAAAGAATTGAGATATCAGGTGAAAACACATGCAATATCTGATCTGCCGAGAAAGGAAAGTTTCCTGCAATTTCTCCCCTTATTTATTTATTTTTTTTATTAAACAAATGCTATATGGAAATGACATCATATGCAAGGCATGATCAAACCTATGTAAGCTCGATGATGCCAATACATAAAAATAGTCACTTGACCTATTTTTTCTGTCTTCCCTAACTAGTACCTGCAATGCTCTCTCAATAGAAATAGGGGACAAAACAAAACTGGTTCCTAGATTGCATACAAAATATAACAAGTAAAAGTCAAGCAATCAAACATGATGCCTTAGGATTAGGAACCAAATCCTAGGCATGAACACCTTCTCCTGCTAGGTGCGTCCATTCCCCCTCATGGGGTGAATGTTATTCTTCTTCTTGACCCAAGCCTGCCTTCCAGTGGGTGGTTGCTGGCAGGACTTCATCTGCTGGCCCATCCACTCCATCATGCTTTGCATCCAAATAGATGGCTCACTGTAGTATTGATCCTCTTCCACCTTCTACGACCTTTTAGAGTGCTTGGATTTGATCTTGGATTTGCCACTGTGATTGGCAGGTACAAATCGCTATTGAGGACGCTGATGCTGAGATGAATAGTACCAAGGTGCATGAGACCAAGGGGCTTGATATTGAGGAGCTTGATGCCTTAGTGCTTGCCTCCATGGAGCTTGGTAAGGTGCCTAATACCATGGAGTCTGATGCTAGGTTAGAGGTCTAGTGCCATGATTAGCTTGTCTGGGCACTTCTTTCTTGGCCTTCGCCTTTTGTGCTTTAAGTAGGGAGCACTAGGGTCGGACATGCCCACTTAGACCGCAGTGATGGCATATAGGAGATCTTCTTATGGAAAGAAGCTTTTGAGTGCCTGGAACATCATCATTAATCTTGTCCTTCCTTTTATCTTCAGCAATGGGGGGAGGCTCTGGGACTGCAGGTTTGACAAATACTGTCTTGGAAGTAGAGGGAGTGTTAGTGGGAGGAGCTACATACCCGAGACCAATCTTGTTGGTTGGGCTCTTCTGAATAGATAGCATGTGAGTCAGCTTTTCATTAGTGACTCTCTCTAATTGGAGCTGTGTCTCTAGTAACTTCTCCTCTAGCTCTTGAATTTTCCGCAGCAAAGAACTCTTCTTGGTCTGCAAACTGCTCAGATCATGAAGGTGCTGCTTACGTCCTTCCCTCAGCTTTTCATACTCTACATAGAAATTTTTGTACGCCTCATTGAGTTCTTCCCCATTATCACTATGCTCCGAGTAATAAGAATCCTCCTCTTCAACAAGTGGAGCTACAAAGGCTAGAAATTTTTCAGACTCAGGAGCTTCTTCTTCTGACTCATCACTAAGAGTCACATTGTAAGCCTTCCCCTTGCCCTTCTTAAGGTTCCCACTATCAGCTCGTATATGCCCAAATCCTGAGCATTCAAAACATCTTGGACCTTTGGGATCCTTCTTTTCTTCTTCCTTAGGTTCAACTTCTCTGGGAGCTTTCTTTATCTTTTTCAAAAAACTTCTTCTTGAATAGGTCATCTCTCATAAGTCTTCTGAAATTTCTGGCCAACATAGCCACAGCTTTTTCTTCCTCCTCAAAGTCATCTTCAGATGAGGCTTCTACCCTTTTCTTGGAAGCTTTTAGGGCAATGGTCTTCAGGTTCTTGACCGGGGGCAGAGACAGCTCATAAGTTTGAAGAGATCCCACCAACTCTTCAATCTTCATTTCTTCTAAATCTTTGCTTTCTTCAATTGTGGTCACCTTGATCCTAAAACGCTCAGGCAAAGATCTTAGAATTTTTCGGATGAGTTTTACATCCGAGATGGGCTTCCCAAGACACACCATGGAGTTTCTTAGGTCACTCATTTTGGAGTAAAACTCTCCAAATGTCTCTTCTTCTAACATCTTAATTTCTTCAAATCTGGTAATCAACATTTGATGTTTGGCAGATTTTATAAGTTTGGTGCCTGCATATGTTGTCTCTAAGATTTGCAATGCTTCTTGAGCAGATTCACAGTTTGAAATTTTTGCAAATTCAGAGGTGAAAGTGCTTGACATAGAGCATGGAGGGCTTTATCATTTGAAAGGCGTGCATTTTTCTGTGGGACTAGTTCGAGTGCTGCATCCGCTGGTTTAGCCCAACCATTTTCAACAATACTCCAACAGTCAATAGATTTTAAAAAGAAACACATACGAGCCTTCCAATAGCCATAGTTTGTACCATCAAAGGCAGGAACAGTATTAAGAGTTTGAGACATTTTTAAATAGAAGTCAAAAAATAACACTCAAGATATAAATCTTAACAGATTGTACCCAGCATTGATACCAATTGAAAAATGGAATTTGACTTCTAAGTGTGTGTGTGTGCACAAAGTGTTAACAAAATAATAACAGTGTGAAATTTTTGTTAACGAAGTGGAAAAATCAATATGAGAAAAACCACTCCGGGGCAGACAAACCCAGTATATTCACTATTTAGAAGATAAGACTAGTTACAAAGTAGTAGCACTCACATACCCTTGATGAAGTGGCTGTACCTTGTACTATAGCGTGTAACCCAACACAAAAGCCTCCCAACCAGGTCTCCTACCTTAAGTGGTTTTCAATGGAATCATTTACCTTAGGGTCAACCCCTAAGATAGACTTCAGATTAAGCGCAACAACAGCACAACCAACAACAGCTTTAGAGAGATCAACTTAGCTCAATAATCTCACAATATAGCTCTCTAGGCACTAATGGAATTCAATACTGAATTCTTGCTATTCTCAAGCCTAGGGACCTCTATTTATAGGCTGACGGTTCAAATGAACGTCTGGCTTGATAAAAACTAAGCGCCATCCGGACGGTAGTCATGGGCCATCCGGACGGACAACTATGCGATCAATTGTCGGAGAATTTCACTGAAATTCTTTCCTGACATGAGCCTCGTTCGGACGGTGGTGCCCTGTCATCCAGACGGTCGCACGTTCACTGCAAGTAATTTCCATATAGAGACGTCGCGCGTCCGGACCAGGAGGATGGTCATCCGGACGGCTAATCTGATGTACACAATTTCCATATCTGATGCTCACACGTTCGGACCATGATGACTGGCGTCCGGACGTCTGGATTTGAATTGCGATACTTTGCCTTATGGATGAGCACGTCCAGACGGGAATCCACGTCGTCCGGACGGTTGCAGCGATCTTCCTATATTTGTTTTTTGGAAGGAAATCCTGAAGCTTTGGTCGAACACTGAGTGTCGTCCGGACGAGCTGCTGAATCATCCGGAAGGATGCAAGCTGGAGCAGTTCGAAGCTACTCGACACAGAGGAATGTCCGAACGAGAATCCACATCATCCAGACGGATGATGCTTTGGACAGATGGGCATCCAGACGTATGACACGTCGTCTGGACGACTGGCAGAGTACTGGATTTTTCTAAATTGTAAAATGTATAGAATCTTCTGGAAGCACTCTGAATTGCGGAATCCCTGTTAAAAAGCATCTTTACAAAGAAGTGATTTTGTCCAACAGAATGTGGCCAATTACAAACTAACAAGGTTTAACTAGCATATTGGTCAATTTGACCATCTAATCAAAAACATCTCTCTCATTAGAATTCCAAGAAGTAATAAGGCAAAGAGGAAAATGATGTACCTTAGAGGTGCCTTGGATAGTGTACATTTTCATCGCATGAGGAAAGCAACTATCTATATTAAGATGCAACAGAAAAAACTTAGTAGATATCAGACATAAACTCTCAATCATATATAAGCATATTCAATTAATGCACAATGAACTGAGATATCATGCAAGAACACATACAATATCTGAAAAGCTATCAAAAGAAAAAAAAAATTCTGCATCTTCTCCCCCCATTTTTTTTTTGTTGAAAACACTAAAACAGAAAAACAACAAGGACATGCTTATGGAAAAGGAAATAACATATAGTCCCAGCATATAAGGTAAAATCAAACATGTCCTCAGGGAGAGAGCTTTAGAAATACCAAGATAGAATAGCAGCCGCCTAACGTGCTTTAAATTGTCATCCCCAAAAAAAATATCTGCAGAAGTTTCTCAAGATAATAAGAGAAAATATGGGGGATAAAATAAATGGTTCCTCAAACAAAATGCAAGGCATGAATAAGATATGACATGATAAACAATGCAATGCAAACATACCTAATATGCACTAGGATTTAGGAACCAAAATCCTAGGCATGATAAGACTTCACCTTTACTAGGTGAGTCCACTTCCCCTCAAGGGGTGAATGGTCTCATCATTCTTGACCCATACTTGCTTAAACTGTGAAGATGGTTTGCGGGGTCAAGTCCATGCTGGCCATACTCCTTAGCATACCGTGTATTAAGCTTAGCAATCCTTCATAACCATGGTTGCCATTGGGCTTTTACGGCTTTCTCTTGTAGTGCCTTGATTTGTTCTTCTTTGGTTTGCCACTCTGATTGGCAGGAACAAACTTCTACTAATGCCGTGGAGCCTAAAGAACCATTGGAGGTATAGTTCCTGGTGTAGCTCTTGTTGTCAGCTTCCTCTGAACCTTCGACTTCTAGAGCTGTGGACATTTGGATCGGATGTGACCGGTGATGCCGCAGTGATGACAGGTGGGCAGGCTTCTTCTGTTGGAATGCTGCTTGACTTTCTCTGCACAAATATGGTTAACATTCTAACAAACAATATTGCCCTTACCTTTTATATGTCTCCTATGCGGATGGACATATTTTGATGAGGAAGAATCTTCAACTTCACTTTTCCTCAGAGCACCTTGCTCAATCCAAGGCCTGTGGGATCTCAACAAATAACAATTTGGCCTAATATGACCAATCTTCCCACAATTATGACACTTAGGAATAAACTTACCTTGTATTCCTTATTCATTGGATTTAGGCATCACATGATTAGTTAAGCAAGAATTTTCAGAAATATCCAAACAAGCAGTGTCTACTATCACAGGCTTAATAACAACATAATCAAATTCAAAATCAGAAGCATGTGAAGTAGAAACACTCAAATCATCAACAATTAAATCAGGCTTGTTGAAAATATCTGAATGAATACAAAACATGCTCTTTAAATTGTCATTGGAGAATTTTTTCAAGAGATCTTCAGATTCTTTTAATTTATTCTCAAATGTATCAATAATGTCAAATAGCATGGTATTCTCAGATTTCAAAGAGTCAATCAAAGCATGTGATTCATATAATTGAACAATCAAAGACTCTTTTTCTTGCTTCACCTTTTTTATCTCTTTTGGAGAAACAATTTTAACCAATTTAGCAAAAACTTTAGAAAGCTCAATATCATAATTTTCTTCAGATAACTAAGAGAAATCCACGATAAAAGATGTAATCAAAAAATAGAAGTCACAAAGAGATAAGGATCACACTCAAGAATTAAATCCTTTAAACGGAGTGTACCCGCTCTGATACCAATTGAAAATTAAAGGACTTCTAATTTATCAAGTGTGTGCAATAGTGTGCAACAAAATATCACAATGCGGAAATTAAAGAGATAGACATTTTGTTGATGAAGTGGAAACTCAATTAAGAGAAAAACCACTCCAGGGAAGCCAAACCCAGGATATCCACTATTCAGAAGACAAAGCTAGTTACAAAGCAGTAGCACTCATATACCCTTATGCAGTGGTCGTACCTTGAACTCTAACGTGTAACCCAACATGAACGCCTCCCAACCAAGTCACCAACTTGAAGGGGTCTTCAATGGAATCCTTTACCTTAGGGCCAACCCCTAAGATAGCCTTCAGTTTCAGCACAGCAACAGCACTTGGTAATGGCTTGAGAGTGAGCAGATCAACACAGTAATGCTAAAATATAACTCTCTAAGCACTATGGAATTCAATAACAAATTCTTACAATTCTCAAGTGTTAGTATTTTATATTGGCTACATTCTCGATAACAAAAAACACTTTATGTAATGGTTGCGAATTAACAGGATAGTCAATTCTCAATTCAGAATCTTCATGTATTCAGACAGTGTTCAAATCAAAGCATGTAACTGATCACAAGCTTCTAGAAGATGTCCAAGAAGAATTCTTGCAAATTTCAAGCCAAATCAACCGGTTCCTGTGCAACCATCTGGACGAGCCTTTGAAGGCGTCCGGACACCCCACAGTGTCCAGTAGTTTGCTTTGAAGATATTCGGATGACAGAGCAACACCGTTCGGATGACTAGGTCGATCAGTATTCAACACGGAGTTAGATTTCAGAAGTCGACACTGTTAGGGAAGTCTCTACAAGTCGTTCGGACAATGTGGCAACATGTCCGGACACTGTCCAGTATTTCAGAATATTCCAGTGTTCCATTCGAACACAAGTAGGAGTTTTAGCAAAGACCGTTCGGATGCTCGGCCAAGCCGTCTGAACGTGGACCTGATAAGGATAGAATTGCGCTATTTTTGAAAGGCTATCGCAGAAGAACGTCCGGACGTGGCTAACTTCTGTCCAAACGCACAAGAGCCAGAGTCTGAATCTCAGCAGTTTTAGGTTTTCTGTAAGCCTATAAATAGAGGGCCCTAAGCTAGTCAATTGTACAGAATTCGGTGTTGAATTTTCTTAGCATTAAGAGGGTGTTTAGGGAGAATGAAGATCCGCTAGCTCTCAAGCTATTGTCGGTGTGTGCTCAACTATTCGTGTGAAGTCTATCTTAGGGGTCGACCCTAAGATAAAGGAACCCATCAAAAACCCCTTCAAGTAGGAGATCTAGTTGGGAAGCGTTCATGATAGGCTTCGTGTCAGAGTTAAAGGTAAGACTACAACATAAGTGTTAGTATTTTGGCCTCATTCTGTGTTTGGACAAAATCACTTATGTGTAAAGATGCTATAAATAAGGATTCCACAATTCAGAGTGATGTCAGACAATTCTGCCTGCAAGTCAGAGGAATTTCAAGTTCCCTGTCAGCCATCCGGACGATCGAGCCATCCCATCCGGACGCCCATCTGTCCACTGTTCCATCCGTCTGGACGACGTGTCATCCCGTCTGGACTCTAGACAGACCAAGCATCATCCATTCAGACGACGTGTCTCTCTGTCTGGACCCTCCACTGTGTCGAGAAGGTTCTATCTAGCTTGCATCCGTCCGGACGTTTCTGCAGCACGTCCGGACGCCTCTCAGTACTCGATCAGTTTCAGATTTCTTTCCAAGTTCCAAGAAAGGGAAGATCGATCAACGTCGGGACGATGTGGTATCCCATCCGGATGTGCGTCTCCTTAAGGCAAGAATCGCAATTCAAATATCACCATCTGGACATCTGATAGCTGTGGTCCGGATGCACGTTCATCAAAGAAGGAAATTGCCAATTCGACTTCAACCGTCCGGACGACTGTCTATCATGGTCCAGACACGAGCATTGCAGATATGGAAATTGCGTGTTGAAGAATAGCCATCCAGACGTTCATCCCCCATGGTCTGGATGCCTAAAGCCTTATAAGGAAATTACTTGCAGCAGACGTGAGACCGTCCGGAAGAGGCTCTTAAACAGAAAAGATTTCCTCGCAAAATTTTCAGAAAATCTTGTCGCACAGTTGTCCGTCCGGACGGTCAATGTCCACCGTCCGGACGGGGCACAGGTATATTTTGCCTGACGCTCATTTGAGCCCCCAGCCTATAAATAGAGGCCCCTGGGCATTGAGAACTGCAAGAATTCGGTGTGAATTCCATTAGAGCTCAGAGAAGTCATCAATCCCTCTGAAGTCGTTTTACAAGTGTGTTGTGCTATAAACTGAAGTCTATCTTAGAGGTCGGCTCTAAGATAAAGGATTCCATTGAAGACCCCTTCAGGTAGGAGAACCTGGTTGGGAAGCGTTCGTGTTGGGTTACACGTTAGAGATCAAGGTACGACCACTGCATCGGGTGTATGTGAGTGTTACTATCTTGTATCTAGCTTTGTCTTCTAAATAGTGGATATCTTGGGTTTGGCTACCCCGGAGTGGTTTTTCTCTTAATTGAGTTTCCACTTCATCAACAAAATCTGTGTGTCATATATTTTCCGCTGTGCTTTAATTTTTGTTGACACTTATGCACACACTTTATTTTTAGAAGTCAATTTCGTTTTTCAATTGGTATCAGAGCAGTTACACTTTGTTTAGGATTTATTTCCTGAGTGTGATCCTCATCTCTTGTGACTTCTATTTTTTCATTACACCTTTTATCATGAATTCTTCTCAGTTTTCTAATGAAGATTCTGATATTAAGCTCTTTAAGGTTTTTAATAAATTGAAGAATGCTCAACATTCAAAAGAGCTTAAAAGGTGAAGCAAGAAAAAGAGTCATTGATTTTACAATTGTCTGAATCACATGCCTTGATTGACTCTTTGAGATCTGAAAATACAATGCTGTTTAACATTATTGATACACTAGAGAATAAATTAAAAGAATTTGATGATCTCTTGAAAAATTTCTCCAGTGATAATTTGAAAAGCATGCTTTGTATTCATTCAAATGTTCCTAACAAGTCTGGTTTAATTGTTAATGATTTGAGTGCTTCTACTTCACATGCTTCTGATTCTGAATTAGATTCCACTATTATTAAGCCTCTGATAGTAGACACTGCTTGTTTGGATAATTCTTGCTTGAATAATCATGTGATGCCAAAATCCAAAGACACAGGTACACAAGCTCATGGTAAGTTTGTCCCTACTTGTCATAATTGTGGGAAGATTAGTCATATTAGGCCAAATTGTTATTTGTTGAGATCCCACAGGCCTTGGATTAAGCAGGATGCTTTGAGGAAAAGTGAAGCTGAAGATTCTTCCTCATCTAAATATGTCCCTCCTCGTAGGAGACATATAGAAGGTAAGGGCAATGTTATTTGTAAGAATGCTAATCATAATTTTGCAGAGAATACAAAGAAGCATTCAAACAAAAACAACTTGCCTACCTGTCATCACTGCGGCATCACCGGTCACATCCGATCCAAATGCCCACAACTCCAGAAGTTGAAGGTTCAGAGGAAGCTGCCAACTAGAGCTACATCAGGCACTCTACCTCCTATGGCGCTTTAGGCTCCACGGCATCAGCAGCAGTTTGTTCTTGCCTATCAGAGTGGCAAATCAAAGAAGAACAAATCAAGGCGTTACAAGAGAAAGCCGCAGAAGCCCATTAGCTACCATGACTATGAAGGGTTTCTGAGCCTGATGCAAGGTATGCTAAAGAGAATGGACAACATGGGCAAAACCTGCAAGCTACTACCACGAGTTAAGCAGGTATGGGTCAGGAAGGATGAAACCATTCACCCCTCGAGGGAGAGTTGACTCACCTAGTAGGTGATGTTTCCCATGCCTAGGATTTTGGTTCCTAAATCCTAGTGCATGTCAGGTATGTTTGCATTACATTGTTTATCTTGTCATATCTTATTCATGCCTTGCATTCTGTTTGAGGAACCGTTTATTTTGTCCCCATATTTTCTCTTGTTGTCTTGAGAAACATTTGCAGATATTTTTGGGGATGACAGTTAAAGCACGTCGAGCGGCTGCTTTTCTGTCGTGGTATTTCTAAACCACTCTCCATGAGGACAGGTTGGGTTTTACCTTACATGCTGGGATTAGATGTCATTTCCTTTTCTGAGCATGTATTTGTTGTTTTTCTGTTTATCAGTTTTCAAAAAAAAAAAATGGGGAGAAGATGCGGAACTTTATTTCTTTCTTTTGATAGCTTTTTAGATATTGCATGTGTTTTTGCCTGATAACTCAGTTCATTGTGCATTTATTAAATATGCTTATATATGATTGAGAGTTTATGAATGATATCTGCTAAGTTTTCCTGTTGCATCTTGATGATAGATAGTTACTTTCCTCATGCGATGAAAATGTGCACTTTCTAAGACTCCCCTAAGGTACATCTTTTCCTTATCTGACTTTTTGTTTCTAGAAATTCTGGATAAGAGAAGAGGTTTTCGATAAGATGGCCAAATTGACCAAATGCTAGTTGAACCTAGAACCTAAAAATTCTGGCATTATCTCTAGGTTGCAGCATCAAAAGAATCAAGCAGTTACCTTTATGAATTATGCGCGATATATGTATATTTTCTGCTTATGTGCTAAAATATGCCTTGCCCTTCATGGCCAAGTAAAATTTTACCTTGTCCTTCATAGTACAAGTAAAACAATTAGATGCTGCATCTTAGGGGGAATGTATCAGATGAGGGTGGCTAGGCCCTAGTAAGATAAGGTTTGACTTTTGGCTGATTTTTCATTGATTTTCTCTCTTGTTTGGAAAATCTGGTTGCTTTTTGTCATATCAGTTGAATTCATACCTTTTGGGAAAAGTCTTCACACACACACACACGCAATGCATGAGTTGAGTAATCTATTTAAAATTTCTATCTGCAGGGAACTCTCATTTATATCTTTGCATATTTTTGCAATGCTATTTGACTGTTTTATCAGTTGATTATACATGCATGTTCTGAAGCTAACTTTTGAGAAAAATATTTTTCTGCAAATTTTTCTCCAGTTTCATATTTTCAGTGTGAAGCGTCCGGATGGACCTACTCTTACATCCGGACGAGCGCAGTCTTGCCATATGCTGATCTAGCAGTTGTCATCCGGATGGTTAAGTGACACATCCGGACAGGATCTCTACAGGTTTAAGACTTGCGTCTCTTTTTTTGCCATACACACATCTTTTCATTTGTATTGATTTATCATGGCATGTTGTGTGTTTTTCTTGTGGATTTCTCTCGAGATTTTGGCATTCTTTGCACATCTCTTCTCATCCCATGATCTTCATTGTGTTTTCCATTATTCTTTTAAGTTTTTGTGCTTTTAGAATATTGGAATATTTGTTGGGATATTTTCTTGAGATAGTGTGCATGGAAATTCTATTCTGTCTATGTGTTGGGTGGATATTGTTATATCTGTGCTATTTGGATTACTATATTTGCTTGTGTAATTCATGCGCATCCAAATTGCAAGTTGTCATAATACCACAACTTGTTATATCTTTTTGGAATTAACAAGAACTAATATTTCCTTGTGGTGTTATGTTTGGATCGATTTCTGTTAAATCCTTTTAGGAATACGTTGTCCAGCAACTCTCAGCTCAATATATGACAGATGGATCCTTTGGAAAACTGACAGTGGTTGGGTTTTGAGATGAGCTTTTTCCCCAGCTCATGCAAAGCTATCCATAGCATTCCCTCAGATCTGCATCAGTCAAAGGTTCAGTGGTGAATCTCCTGATTATCTTGCAGACCAAATGCTTAGAGGATGTCAATCTGCGGATCACCAGTTTCAGGCTTTGCATAATCAAGAGATTGAAGATTTTTCAGTCCATGGTTCCCGGCTTCCGGAGCTAGAAGCCAAAGTAGTACAAATCCAGCCTTTACAAATTTCTCTCTGATACTTGATGAGCAGGATTTGATACTTGGAGGATTTATGTTCCTCTCTTTTGGGCCACTTGCAGACTTTTCTCTACTTTCCTATTGTTTTGGATTTTAGAAAGTTCATGTCTGTGAATATTATTACTCTGTTTACCCTGGTCCTTCTGAGACCATTAGGGGGAGTAAATGTTGTGTGGTTTTTCTCATTACTCTTTTTTACCCTTTGTCCCTTTGTGACAAAAAGGGGGAGTAATTTTGACCGGGAATGTATTTCCAAACCGATCAAGTGATTTTTGTCCCAGAATGGCCAAAGGGGGAGTTTGTTAGTATTTTAGCCTCATTCTGTGTTTGGACAAAATCACTTATGTGTAAAGATGTTGTAAACAGGGATTCCACTATTCAGAGTGATGTCAGACGATTCTGCCTGCAAGTCAGAGGAATTTCAAGTTCCCTGTCAGCCGTCCGGACGATCGAGCCATCCCGCCCGGACGCCCATCTGTCCACTGTTCCATCCGTCCAGACGACGTGTCATCCCGTCCGAACTCCAGACAAACCAAGCATCATCCATCCGGACGACGTGTCTCTCCGTCCGAAGCCTCCACTGTGTCGAGAAGGTTCTATCCAGCTTGCATCCGTCTGGACGTTTCTGCAGCATGTCCGGACTCCTCTTAGTACTCGATCAGTTTCAGATTTCTTTCCAAGTTCCAAGAAAGGGAAGATCGATCAACCGTCCGGACGATGTGGTATCCCGTCCGGACGCACGTCTCCTTAAGGCAAGAATCGCAATTCAAATATCACTGTCCGGAAGTCTGACAGCTGTGGTCCGGACGCGCGTTCATCAAAGAAGGAAATTGCCGATTCGACTTCAACCGTCTGGACGACTGCCTATCATGGTCCGGACACACGCATTGCAGATATGGAAATTATGTGTTGAAGAATAGCAGTCTGGACGCTCATCCCCCATGGTCCGGACGCGCGAAGCCATATAAGGAAATTACCTGCAACGGACCTGCGACCGTCCGGACGATGTGCCATCCCGTCCGGACGAGGCTCTTAAACAGGAAAGATTTCCTCACAAAATTTTCGAAAAATCTTGTCGCACAGTTGTCCGTCCGGACGGTCCATGTCCACCGTCCGGACGGCGCCCAGGTATATTTTGCCTGACGTTCATTTGAGCCCCCAGCCTACAAATAGAGGCCCCTGGGCATTGAGAACTGCAAGAATTCGGTGTGAATTCCATTAGAGCTCAGAGAAGTCATCAGTCCCTCTGAAGCCGTTTTACAAGTGTGTTGTGCTATAAACCGAAGTCAATCTTAGAGGTCAGCTCTAAGATAAAGGATTCCATTGAAGACGTTGGGTTACACGTTAGAGATCAAGGTGCAACCACTGCATCGGGTGTATGTGAGTGTTACTGTCTTGTATCTAGCTTTGTCTTCTGAATAGTGGATATCCTGGGTTTGGCTACCCCGGAGTGGTTTTTCTCTTAATTGATTTTCCACTTCATCAACAAAAATCTGTGTGTCATTTATTTTCCGCTGTGCTTTAATTTTTGTTGACATTTATGCACACACTTTATTTTTAGAAGTCAATTTCGTTTTTCAATAAGGTTATGTGAGTACGAGTGTCTTGTAACTAGCTTTGTTTTTAGATAGTGGAGTTCCTGGGTTTGGCTGCCCTGGAGTGGTTTTTCTCTTCACAGAGTTTTCACTTCGTAACAAATATCTTGTCTTATTTAAATTCCGCATTTAAGATATTTTGTTGCACACAAACACACACACTTGGTTAAATTAGAAGTCAATATTTATTTTCAATTGGTATCAGAGCTTGGTACACTCTGTTTTAGATTTATTTCTTGAGTGTAATCTCTTGAATTCTATTTTGCTTATTTTTATAAATGTCTCAAAATCTTAATTCAGTTCCGCCCTTTGATGGGACGAACTATGGCTATTGGAAAGCCCACATGCGCTTCTTTTTAAAATCAATTAACGTTTGGAAAATTGTTGAAACTGGTTGGATTAAACCAGAAGAAACAGACGAAATTACTGTTACTCAAACAAGCGCACAGCTCTCCAATGATAAAGCCCTCCATGCACTATGTCAAGCACTTTCACCATCTGAATTCGCAAGAATTTTGAATTGTGAAGTTGCTAGAGATGCATGGAAAATTCTAGAAACAACATATGAAGGCACAAAACTGATAAAATCTGCCAAGCTTCAAATGTTGATTTCTAAATTTGAAGAAATTAAGATGCTAGAAGAAGTGACATTTGTAAAGTTCTACACCAAGATTAGCGAACTAAGAAACTCGATGTTGAGTCTTGCGAAACAAATCTCGATTGTAAAACTCATCTAAAAAATACTTAGATCTTTGCCTGAGCATTTCAGGATTAAGGTGACAACTATCAAAGAAAGCAAAGATCTGGAGAAGATGAAGATTGAAGAGCTGGTACGATCTCTTCAGACATATGAATACTCCTTACCGCTAGTTAGAAAGGCAAAGACAATTGCCCTCAAAGCATCTAAGGCACCTAAGAAGAAATCCAGAGTCTCATCTGACAAAGACTCTAACGTTGATGAAGACGCAGTGGCAATGTTAGCCAAGAACTTCGAGCGGTTCATGAAAAATAATAAATTCAAGAAGAAGTTCTCTGACAGAATAAGAAAGGCTCCCCACACTGTTGAGTCAGAAGAAGTAGAGAAGAAAGATCCGAGGGGTCCCCAATGCTTCGAATGTTCAGGTTTCGGGCACATCTGGACTGAATGTGCAAATCTGAAGAAATTAAAAGGGAAAGCCTTTAATGCAACTCTGAGCGATGAGTCTGAGAAGGAAGAAGAAACTCCTAAGGAAGAAAAATTCCTGGCCTTCGTGGCCCCACATGAAGAAATGGAGGATTCTCAATCTTACTCCTCTGAGAATAGTGAAGAAGAAGATATGCAGTCAGCCTATCAACTTCAATATGTAGAGTTCTTAAAACTGAGGGAGAAATACAAGCAGCAGGTACTAGAGCTTAACAGCCTCAGGACTAAGAAGACCGCCATGCTCATAAAGATCAATAATCTAGAAGAGAGGCTTCTGGAGACACAGTTACAGCTAGAGAGAGTCTCAGACAAGAAGCTAATTCACATGCTCTCTATTCAAAAGTGTCCAACCAACAAGACCAGACTCGAGTATGTTCCTGCTTCTACTTTTGATACTCCTTCTACCTCCCAAACTATTTTTGTGAAGCCGGCTATTCCTGAGTCTCCAACCTCAATCGTGGATAAGGGAAAAAACTATTATGGATGGGGAAGTACCAATCATCCCTCAGCCTTTGTCCAAGCTTCCTATTAGAAGAAAGCCTCCTACATGCCATCACTGTGGTGAGCCAGGGCACATCAGACCTAAATGCCCACATCAGGAAGTTCAAAGGAAGAAAAAGTGGCAGGCTCCTAAAACTCCCATGTGTCACCAATGTGGAGTTAGCAGTCATATTAGACCTAGGTGTCCTCCACCTAAGCCACCCAGGCATCATAGATCTCTGCCCATATATCATGTTCCAAGCCATCAGCAGCTACAGAAGCCTACTCAAGCAAGAAAGTCTTGGGTCCCCAAGAAGCTGTATATGGAGGAAAAGAAGACTACAGGAAGGAAAATCTCCTATGAAGGAACATCTTCCTTCAGTTCCTTCATGCAAGATCTGATCAGATTTCTGGCACTACAGCTAAAGAAGGAAGGGCTAGACAAGAAATAGGACATCCAACCCCTAAGGGGGAGCGGACCTACCTAGTAGGTGAGGTCACACATGCCTAGGATTTTGGTTCCTAAATCCTAGAGCATGACAAGTACACTTGCATAGCATTTTTATAGCATCATATGAAATCTTTGCATGTTGTTATGGATCCATCTTTTCTATCCCTATATTCCATCTTGTTTGTCTTGAGGAAATTCTGCAGGTATTAAATAGGGATGATAGAAAAAGCACGTCGAGCGACTGCTTTTCTATCATGGTACTGTCAAACCTCTCTCCTTGATGGTCAGGTTTGCTTTTATCTTACATGCTTGCAATATACTATCCTCTTTATTATAAAGCATGTTTTTGATTTATTTTTAATAAAAAAATAAATAAAAAATAAAAATAAAAAAGGGGGAAAAAGGATGCAAAGTCTTGTTGTTCCATTATATAGCTTCCAGATATCTTATGTAACGCCCCGTTTTTTACCAAAAAAAAAAAGCGTAAGTGAAAATTTTTCAATTTCCACGTGACATTACTAACTCATCAGAGTTATAAATATTGGCAGCGAAATATATTTCTTTTTTCTTTACAATGACACATTAGAGCTGACTGAATAACCTTAATATAAAAATAATAACCTTTTGTTCTGATATAATAATTACATTTCAAAATAATACAATATGTGCCATATGCGACACTTAATAAATACATAACTACTGTTTTCTCCAAATAATTATTATATGCTAAAAGTCTCATCCTTAACCTGCTTCCTTTATTCCTTCAAAAACTCACATGTGATTGTGGTTAACACCACAATCTCATGCTGTGGTCGAGTGAGTCAATGGTCCTCAACCACAGTGATACACTGATTTATTTAACCATATACCAAAAACTTGTTGTGCAAATATCTACCTAAATAAATAGGCAAATACTTGTACGTTTTACTCGCAAGTGCACAAGATCAAAACAATAGTATAGCAGGCAAATACGAGATCATTCCCACGAGGATTGGTAAATTATATTTAAAAAGATATTCCTAAAAGAAATAAATTTAATAAGACGGGATAAAAGATTGAATTAAAAATAATAAGAAGAAAATGTAGGGCTTCGATATCCACCGCTAATCATACTCAAATAAGATTCGCAATATGCACAATACTACAATCATAACATGATGCTTAATGTTTACCAGCCACAAGGGAATGGTATCTTCTCCTAAAGCTATTGATTTCCCTAAGCAACGAGTTAGGAATGGTATCTACTCTAACTCTTTTCTTCCTTGAAGGATTTTAGCATGGTATCTACTAAGTTGTTCTTCAAGGAAGCATAAATCTATGGAAATCGGTAAATACACTCAGATTGGAATATGGTATCTATTCTAGTTGTCTTTATGTTGATTAATCCAAGAACCTATGTCGAGGTTCTTTTGTTACTCTATTATGCCCAGGACTCGGTCATCCAAATTGACATAAATAACAAATCCATACCACATGCATATGATGGCCAAACATAAACATGCAAGGAATTCAAGAAACTAGAATTAATCAAGTTAAACATCAATATATAAATTGTAGCAAAGCAAATTGATAAACTTAAAGAGACATGATTAGGGCTTCAATCGAGCCCTAACTAAAGTATTAGTTACAACTAATATAAAATAAAATTATATACATACAGAAAATAAATAAAGAAAAAACAAAAACTAGAAAGAACCTCCTTCTTGATGTAGCCTTTAATTCTTCCTCAAAGCTTGTGTGCCTTTTCTTCAAAGGCTAGAGGCCTATTTATAGGGATTAGAGAAGCTCTAAAAGCTCCAGAATTCCTATTACAATTCTAAGTAGGTCTACTAGTCCAAATAGAATAATTACAAGTCTTTTCCTTTTCTGAAATTTCTATCCAAGTAGGAAAAGGATTCCAAAATTCGTACAAATTTGCGGTCTTTTATTTCGGGGCAATTTTGGCATGGTAAACGTCCGAATTAGGAAAAATCTATTTCTTACATATTTGTTTAATTTCTTATTAGCTTTCCAACGCCATAAATTTTGTTGCAATATGATACTTGAGCCGAAAGTTATGATTAAATTACTGAGACATGCTCATTCTGGATTCTTTCCAAAAATAACGATTTTTTGCCAACTTCTCTTCCCTTAAATTCAAAATTGATTTGGAATTTGAATCTATCCAAAAGTGAGATTTCCAACTTCATTATAATCTTGTAATTTAATGGATTTTCTTCCAAAACCTGTAAAATATAAGAAAACACAAAAACAACATCAAACTATAACAAAACTAAGAGCTTAACATATGTAAATTAAGGGGCTTAAATGTGTAACATTCAGCACTTATCACAATGCAATCAAATGATAACAATTATATCCACATACATTTAATCACATTCATTTATCTACTTTAACTCTTTATTTACTTAAGTCATATACTTGCATTCATTCTTGCTAAAGCCTTGTGCTTATCTAAGGGGTTCTCTATGAGCCTTGTGCTCCTTAAACTGTAAAGCTTGTTGGTTCTTAGGGCCTTGTTACTTGACTGTGAGACTTGTGCTCGCCAGTCTACCATGGGGCCTTGTGCTCCCACTGTGGGCCTTGTGTCCGCCAGCTTATTATCATTATTCCTTTAACCTTTGGTTAATCCGTCGGTCTTATCAGTGTATTGATGCCTTAGTACCTAAACTTTCGTTTTACCCGTTGGTCTAGTCAATTGCTTGACGCTTTGGTACATAAACCTCAGTTCATCCGTTGGTCTCCTCAATTCACTGACACCTTGGTACCTAAACCTCCAGTATTTTTATTAACCCATTCATAACTTATAACTTTACCACAGTATAATCATGCAAACAACATCATATACATGTTGTTTGGGAGACATTTTATATTGGCTACATTTTGGATAACAAAAAACACTTTATGTAATGGTTCCCAATTAACAGGATGGTCAGTTCTCAATTCAGAATCTTCATGTATTCAGACAGTGTTCAAATCAAAGCATGTGACTGATCACAAGCTACTAGAAGATGTCCACGAAGAGTTCTTGCAAATTCCAAGCCAAATCAACTTGTTCCTGTGCAACCGTCCGGACGAGCCTTTGAAGGTGTCCAAACGCCCGGCAATGTCCAGCAGTTTGCTTTGAAGACGTCCGAATGACAGAGCAACACTGTCCGGACAGCTAGGTCAATCAATATTCAACACGGAGTTGGATTCCAAAGGTCGACATTGTTTAGGAAATCACTGCAAGTCATCTAGAAGACGTGGCAACACGTCCAGACGCTGTCCAGCATTTCAGAATATTCCAGTGTTCCGTTCGAACACAGAAAGGAGTTATAACGAAGATAGTCCGGACTCTCGGCCACGCCATCCGGACATGGACCTGATAAGGATAGAATTGCGCTGTTTCTGAAAGGCAATTGCAAAAGACCGTTCGGATGTGGCTAACTTCTGTCCGGACGCTCAACAGCCAGAGTCCGAATCTCAGCAGATTTAGGCTTTCTGTAAGCCTATAAATAGAGGGCTCTAGGCTTGTCAATTGTACGGAATTCGGTATTGAATTCTCTTAGCTTTGAGAGGGTGTTTAGGGAGAATCGAAGATCCGCTAGCTCTCAAGCCATTACCAATGTGTGCTCAACAGTTCGTGTGAAGTCTATCTTAGGGGTCGGTCCTAAGGTAAAGGAATCCATCAAAAACCCCTTCAGGTAGGAGATCTGGTTGGGAAGCATTCACGATAGGCTTCGTGTCAGAGTTAAAGGTATGACTACTATATAAGGGTATGTGAGTACGAGTTTCTTGTAACTAGCTTTGTTTTTAGATAGTGGAGTTCCTGGGTTTGGCTGCCCCGGAGTGGTTTTTCTCTTCACAGAGTTTTCACTTCGTAACAAATATCTTGTCTTATTTAAATTCCGCATTTAAGATATTTTGTTTCACACAAACACACACACTTGGTTAAATTAGAAGTCAATATTTATTTTCAATTGGTATCAGAGCTTGGTACACTCTGTTTTAGATTTATTTCTTGAGTGTAATCTCTTGAATTCTATTTTGCTTATTTTTATAAATGTCTCAAAATCTTAATTTAGTTCCGCCCTTTGATGGGACGAACTATGGCTATTGGATAGCTCGCATGTGCTTCTTTTTAAAATCAATTGACGTCTGGAAAATTGTTGAAACTAGTTGGGTTAAACTAGAAGAAACAGATGAAATTACTGTTACTCAAACAAGCACACGACTCTCCAACGATAAAGCCCTCCATGCACTATGTCAAGCACTTTCACCATCTGAATTCGCAAGAATTTCAAATTGTGAAGTTGCTAAAGATGCATGGCAAATTCTAGAAACAACATATGAAGGCACAAAACTGGTGAAATCTGCCAAGCTTCAAATGTTGATTTCTAAATTTGAAGAGATTAAGATGTTAGAAGAAGAGACCTTTGGAGAGTTCTACACTAAGATTAGTGACCTAAAAAACTCAATGGTGAGTCTTGGGAAGCAAATCTTGGATGTAAAACTCATCTAAAAGATACTAAGATCTTTGCCTGAGCGTTTCAAGATTAAGGTGACAACTATAGAAAAAAGCAAAGATCTGGAGGAGATGAAGATTGAAGAGCTGGTAGGATCTCTTCAGACATATGAATACTCCTTACCTCCAGTCAGAAATGCAAAGACTATTGCCCTCAAAACATCTAAGGCAGCTAAGAAGAAATCCAGTATAATACCCCGTATTTTAAGATATTAAATAAAATATCTTAAAATATAATTTAAGACCTAATAATAAGGAAAAAAAAAATGAATATGGATATTTATGAAAATAAATATTCATTTATTAAGAAGTGTTTATAGTTTTAGTTTAATAAAAGTTCAAACAGACCTTAAACTTTAGAATAACGAAAATAGAGTCAAACAAACTCCGTTTTGATCGATTCAAAAGCCAAAACGTTCGTCTCGAAGTCCTCTAGCTACCCTCTAAATTTTATAATTTTTGGACTTCGTTAAGAGTATGAAAATACCCATGAAAAATACTACCTCTGATTTGGACGAAAATTCAGATATATAATTTATGGGCCCATGAACCCAGCCCATGAACCATATCCAGTCCACCTGGCAGCCCAACTCTCACATGTAGCCCAGCCCATATATTTTTTAAAAAGAAACAAACTTAGTTCATTTAGTTAGAAACCAAGTAGGAATCCAACGAGTAGTTAGTTTATAGTTTGTTAGAGACAAGAAGCTGATTTTGAAGAAAATCTTGAAGATTTTGAAGCCTTCCTTCTACGTTCACGCCCATTGCCCGCCGTCCACATGCGTGCTCTCCACGTTTATCTCTCAGCCCTTGATCAATTTTACTCAAAGCAATCCTAACCTCTCGTTTGTATATAAATAGAGGAGCTCTCTCTCTATTCATCTCAACCCATTTTCTTTGTAAACAAGAAACTGCTCTCCCTTCTTTCCCTGCCGTTTCTCTATCAAACCAGCGCCTTTCATTTGTGTAAAGCAACAAAAAAACTCTCTCAGCAAGGCATAAATTCCAGCGAAGCTCACAAAAGAACCTCCCATCTCTCTCTTCTCGATAGTTTAGAGTAGAAAAGGAAATCATCCAGCAACACCTTCCCTTTTAAATTGCAGAAACTCACTCCTTATTTCTTCCCAACAGCAACCCATCCTCTTCTTTGTAAACCAGCAAGAAAAGAGCCTACAGAAATTCCCTCTTTGCTTCGTAACAGAGGAAAGCAGAGGAAAAATCCTCTCCAGCCCTCTCCCTCATCACACGGCCAGCAACAAGAAAGAAACAAGAAGAAGTGAAAAAGATAAGAGTAATGATTGAATACCACCTAAAGACACAACTTTTTACCACCTTGCCTATGTGGCAAGGTGGTCCCCCACTACTTTTTGAATTTTTTTTATTCTTTAAAAATAAATTAAGGTAGGGGACCACGTTGCCACATTGGCAAGGTGGTGAAAAGTTGTATCTTTGGGTGGTGTTCAATCATTACTCAAAAGATAAAGATAAAAAGAAGATAGAATAAAAGGTGGATAAAGGAGAGGAACTCTCCAAAAGGTATCTCTCTCGTGAATTCCAATTTAACCCCTCCTTTTGTCTTAAAAGCTCTCCTCAATGGATATATATATATATATATATATATATATATATATATATATATATATATATATATATATATATCTGCCATTCAAAATAAGGACAAAAATGAATAAGCAAAAGATAAGACAAAAGAAAAGGGTATAAAAGGGAAAGAACTCTCTAGAAAAGAAAATGATAGAACCAATTCTCTCTCTCTCGGCTTATTCGTAGTAAAGAGTGGGTATATTTAGTAAGTTCCTAATTAAGGTACGGTTTTGATTTAATTTATGTAATTTTTAAGTTATAAGCTTTGTTTTAATGTTTTAAGATTATTTGTTATCAAGTTATTTAACGCTTTTGATGTTGCTTTTAAAACAAGGTTTTTCAAAGCAGGGTGATTAAATATAAAAATACGCCGTTATAATAAAAGTCACTATTTTACAAAAGCGTCGTTATGCCGCCTAAATATTTTAAAGTATTTTAGGCGTTATTAATACTAATGCCATTATTCTGCTCGGATTTTATGAGAATAAAATATGCTTATTATTCTATTCACTTGTTTTGAAACATAAAGCTCATTATTTATATTTGATAAGTTATTATGTTTATTTGATATAAAAATAAATATATATGAGTTTTAATGTTAAAGCTTTTATAATGCCACTTTAAATAAAATTGTTATTTTGGTCATTATTTATAAATGTTGTTATAATGCCTACATGAAATATATGGCATTATAATTAATCAATTTTATATGCCGTTATAATGTCCAAATGACATTATATTAATTAAAGATAAAAAATGGAAAAAGAAATATTATGCTTAAGAATCTTAATAAATGCCGTAATAAATTCCGCACAAAAGATTAATAATAAAATGTAATTGGACAAATTACATTTATAGAGATAATATTTAAATAGGAAATTATATTAAGAATTAAAGGTCATAAATTAGAATAGGATTAAAATGTATTTTTAGTGAATTATACTAATTCACTATTTGCTTGTATTATATATGTATATATTGCAATGATTATATCTGTGAATGCTTTCCTGAAGCCAGAAGAATTACTGTGAATATTTCTTACTCACTGAGGATGATACGTGTGGCTTAGTCTTTAATGACTAGTGATTGTTGTTTTATTTAATTATATGCATATGGTTTGACATTTGATATGTTTAACATGCTCTGGTTGGAATTATGTATATGATGTTGTTTGCATGATCATATTATGAGTTATGAATGGGTTAATAAAAAGACTGGAGGTTTAGGTACCAAGGCGTTTGTGAATTGAGGAGACCAACGGATGAACTGAGATTACGTACCAAGGCGTTAAGCAATTGACTAGACCAACGGGTAAACCGAAAGTTTAAATACCAAGGCATCAATACACTGATAAGACCGACGGATAAACCAAAGGTTGAAGGAATAATGATAATAAGCTGGCGGGCACAAGGCCCATAGAGGGTGCACAAGGCCCCATAAAGATGATAAGCTGACAGGCACAAGGCCCACAGTGGGAGCATAAGGCCCCGTAGTAGACTAGCGAGCACAAAGCTCACAGTCGAGGCACAAGGCCCTATGAACCAATAAACTTTACAGTTTAAGGAGCACAAGGCTCATAGATAACCCCTTAGCTAAGCACAAGGCTTTAGTAAGAATGAATGCAAGTATATGACTTAAGTAAACAAAGAGTTAAAGTAGATAAATGAATGTGATTAAATGTATGTGGATATAACTGTCATCATTTGATTGCATTGTATATGGTTAAGTAAATTAGTGTGTCACTGTGGTTGAGGACGGTTAACTCACTCGACCGCAGCATGAGATTGTGGTGTTAGCCACAATCACATGCGAGTTTTTGCAGGAATAAAGGAAGCGGCTTAAGGATGAGACTTTTAACGTATAATCAATATTTGGAGAAAATAGTAGTTATGTATTTATTAAGTGCCGCATGTGGCACATATTGTATTAATTTGGATTGTAATATCATAACAAAAGGTTATTATTTTTAAGGTTATTCAGTCAGCTTTGATATGTCATTATTAAATAAAAATTATATTCCTCTGCTAATTTATAACTCTGATGAGTTAGTAATGTCACGTGGAAAACGAAAAATTTTCACACACGCTTTTTGTAAAAGCAGGGTGTTACATCCAGAGTCTCATCTAACGAAGACTCTGACGTTGATGAAGACGCAATGGCAATGTTAGCCAAAAACTTCGAGCAGTTCATGAAAAATAATAAATTCAAGAAGAAATTCTCTGACAGACTAAGAAAGGTTCCCCACGCACAGTTGAGTCAAAAGAAGCAGAGAGGAAAGATCCGAGGGGTCCCCAATGCTTCGAATGTTCAGGTTTCGGGCACATCAGGACTAAATGTGCAAATCTGAAGAAATTAAAAGGGAAAGCCTTTAATGCAACTCTAAGCGATGAGTCTGAGAAGGAAGAAGAAACGCCTTAGGAAGAAAAATTCCTGGCCTTTGTGGCCCCACATGAAGAAAATGAGGATTCTCAATCTTACTACTCTGAGAATAGTGATGAAGAAGATATGCAGTCAGCCTATCAACTTTAATATGTAGAGTTCTTAAAACTGAGGGAGAAATACAAGCAGCAGGTACTAGAGCTTAACAACCTCAGGACTGAGAAGACCGCCATGCTCATAAAGATCAATAATTTAGAAGAGAGGCTTCTGGAGACACAATTACAGCTAAAGAGAGTCTCAGACGAGAAGCTAATTCACATGCTCTCTATTCAGAAGTGCCTAACCGACAAGACCAGACTCGGGTATGTTCCTCTCTACTTCTGATATTCCTTCTACCTCACAGACTATTTTTGTGAAGCCGGTTATTCCCGAGTCTCCACCCTCAAGCGTGGATAAGGGAAAAACTGTTATGGATGGGAGAAGCACCAGCCATCCCTCAGCCTTTGGCCAAGCTTCCTATCAGAAAAAAGCCTCTCACATGCCATCACTGTGGCGAGCTAGGGCACATCAGACCTAAATGGCCACATCGGCAAGTTCAGAGGAAGAAAAAATGGCAAGCTCCTAAAATTCCCATGTGTCACCAATGTGGAGTTAGCAGTTATATCAGACCTAGGTGTCCTCCACCTAAGCCACTACAGCTAAAGAAGGAAGGACAGGACAAGAAAGAGGACACCCACCCCCGAAGGGGGAGCGGACCTACCCAGTAGGTGAGGTCACACATGCCTAGGATTTTGGTTCCTAAATCCGAGAGCATGACAGGTACACTTGCATAGCATTTTTATAGCATCTTATGAAATCTTTGCATGTTGTTATGGAACCATCTTTTCTATCCCTATATTTCCTTTTGTTTGTCTTGAGGAAATTCTGTAGGTATTAAATAGGAATGATAGAAAAAGCACGTCGAGCGGCTGCTTTTCTATCATTGTACTGTCAAACCCCTCTCCCTGAGGTCAGGTTTGTTTTACCTTACATGCTTGTACTATACTATCCTCTTTATTATGAAGCATTTTTTTGTTTTCTTTTTAAAATAAAAGGGGGGGGGGGGGCGATAAAGGATGCAGAGTTTTGTTGTTCCATTATATAGCTTGTAGATATATTTTGTATGTTTAATTGATGTCTCAGTTTTTGATGCATTTATTCTTTTGCCTTTATATAACTGAGAATTTTTCTTGATATCAGCAAAGTTTCCCGGTTGCATCCATACTAGATAGTTGCTTTTCTCATGCGATGAAATTATGCACTATCCAAGGCTCCTCTAAGATACATTTTTTCTCACTGACCTTTAGCTTCTGAAAATTCTATTGAGAGAGATTCTTTTGCTAAGATGGTCAAAATGACCAACTTGCTAGTTGAACCTAGAACCCATAAATTCTGGCATTCTTTCTAGGTTGGAGCACCAAGTGATAAAAAGCATTCAAAGCTAAATAAATATGGATAAATAAAAAGATCCACTGCTTATGTGCTATAAATCTGTTCTTGAACTTGTCCCTATAGAAACAGTAAGTGACCAAATCATTGTGAAAATAGACGGTCACTAAAGGACGATGTAAAAGAAAAAGAGTGATGCAGCTTAGGGGGAGTGTATCAGATGAGGGTGGCTAGGCCCTAGTAAAATAAGGTTTGACTTTTGACTGATTTAACCTTGATTTTCTCTCTTCTTTACAAAATCCGAGTGATTTAAGCCATATCAGTGAAATTCATACCTTATTGAGAAAGCCTTCACACACACACGCATTGCTTGAATTGAGTTTACTATTGAAAAATGTCTTTCTGCAGGGAAATTTTTGTGCTTATTGACTCTTAACTCTCAATTATATCTTGGTATATTTTTGAAATGCTAAATGAATTGGGATATCAGCTTTATATACATGCGTGTCCTGGAAATTATTTTAGAAATATTTTTCTGCTATTTTTCCTCTCTTTTTCAGATTTTTTAGTGAAGCGTCTGGACGGTGGTTCTGGCTGTCCTGACGGTAAGGTTGATTCGTCTGGACGTCCCTTCTCCTTATCTGGACGGGCGTGTTTGTGCGATTTCTTACGTGGCACTACGTCCAGACATCACTTAAGTTACGTCTGGACGGTGAACCCTGTAGGGTTATATCGCATTTCCCCCACACCGCAACCTCCTCATTTCATTTTTTTTGGGCTTCTTTTGTTTTCTTGTGCCTTTTTTTTCCTTATTTTTTACGTGTACTTCTCACGTGCGCTTGTCCTCTTTGCAATTTATCTCCAATCCAGGTATGTTTCTCTACCCTTTTACTGTATTATTTTAAGTTTTTATGCTTAAAATAGTTTGTTTTGGGTTTATCATATTTTGAGCTTAATATGATTCATTGCTCATATTCTTTATTGATTAGGATGAGATTTTTTTCTAATTTGTGGTATCTTGATATTATTTGGGTTGAGTTTTATGTAGTTGTAATTTTTGGGATAGTCCATTTTACAGCCTTCATAATGCCAAAAAAAATTTTTTTGGACTAATAGGAATTAATGTTTTCATGGATTTCTCTGTGATTTTATTTTAGCCCAGGAAATATGTCTTTAGATGACTGTCCTCCCTGAGTCAGGCAAAGAATTGAAGAGTCAGTTGCTGACAGGCTGCACCGCATGAAATCGCGGCAGGTCCTATCAGAGTGCAATCTTCTCCGTGCAAATCTGAGAGATCTAGTTCTACTCCCCATTGCTCAGATGCTTCTAGAGAACCAATGGGAGTACCTGTACAACTGTACCTACCCGGCCTTTCCCAGACTGGTGCGGGAATTCTATGATCAACATGATCATGCAAACTTTGGTCAGAGGACAGACAATTCTAATTGATCCCCAGCTTATCAGTTCTGTGATTGGGGTCCCTGTTCTACCAGTCTAAGGAGTTCCTTTCCCTCTTGGTGATGAGACTCCCAGCATTGACACCCTGCATGATTTCTTTGACATGAGACCATAGAGAGAGGACAAGTCCTATTCACAGATCAATATTGGTGCTTTTGCTCCAATGCACCGGTTCTTAGCAAAGGTTGTTGAAACCAACCTTTGGCCTCAAGCTCGTCGGAGTGAGCTTACTCTCAAGAAAGCCACCCTTCTCTATGCCAATGTGATGCGGACTCCTTTTTCCCTGTGCAAGCACATCTTGCACACTATGCTCGAGGTTCGCAATGAGAAGAACACGAGTCTGTCACTCAAATCTGTCTTTAGGCCGTGACAGATATTTTAGACTCTTAGCCCAGATCACGGATTCCATATCCTCTTGGCATTCAGACCCTCATGAAGTCTAATGCGCAGTTGTGGCATGAGGCTTAAGGCGGTGTTCCTCTGCCTCCACTAGTTCCCCCACCAGCAGCTGCATCATCATCAATGGTGGTGCCTCTTTCATTTGATATAGAAGCTACATTTACTCAGCTTATGTCATCCAAAGGAGCTCTCCAGCATGAAGTTATCTTATTGGAGAGCGTGTTGAACAATGTCAGATTCACATCAGGGAGTGCTTGCAATATCATCACCCCAAGCCTGATGATGAGGATTGATTTTTTTTTTCTATTACTTATTATTTTTTTTAGAACAATTTTAATTTGTGATGACATTTTTTGTATTTCTTAAACACTTATGTTTTTATTAATACTTTGTTTACCCTTTGTCATTGTGTGACAAAAAGGGGGAGTATTTTTTGGTTTTTAAACTGGGAATGTATTTCCAAACCGGTCAAGTGTTTTTGTCCCAGAATGGCCAAAGGGGAAGTTTGTTAGTATTTTATGTTGGCTACATTCTGGATAGCAAAAAACACTTTATATAATGGTTGCAAATTAACAGAATGTTCGGTTTTTATTCAGAGGCTTCATTTATTCGGACAATGCTCATGTGACTGATCACAAGCTTCTAGAAGATGTCCATGAAGAGTCCTTGCATATTCCAAGCCAAATCAACCGATTCCTATGCAACCGTCCGGACGCCCTGGAGTGTCTAGCAGATTATATTGAAGACATCCAAACGACAGAGCAACACCGTCTAGACGCTAGGTCAATCATCATTCAACAGAGAGTTGGATTTCAGAAGTCGACATTGTTTGGGAGGTCTCTGCGAGTCGTCCGGACGCTGTCCAACATTTTAGAATATTTCAGTGTTCCGTTCAAATGCAGAGATGAGCTATAGCGAAGACCGTCCAGACGCTGGGCCAAGCCGTCCAGACGTGGACCTGATAAGGATAGAATTGCGCTATTTTTGAAAGGCAATCGCAGAAGACCGTTCGGACGTGGCTAACTTCCATCCGAACGCTCGACAGCCAGAGTCTGAATCTCAACAGATTTAGGTTTTCTGTAAGCCTATAAATAGAGGGTCCTAGGCTTGTCAATTGTACAGAATTCGATATTGAATTCTCTTAGCTTTGAGAGGGTGTTTAAGGAGAATCGAAGATCCGCTAGCTCTCAAGCTGTTGTCGGTGTATGCTCAATAGTTCGTGTGAAGTCTATCTTAAGGGTCAGCCCTAAGGTAAAGGAATCCATCAAAAACCCCTTCAGGTAGGAGATCTGGTTGGGAAGCGTTCACGATAGGCTTCGTGTCAGAGTTAAAGGTATGACTACTGCATAAGGGTATGTGAGTACGAGTGTCTTGTAACTAGCTTTGTTTTTAGATAGTGGAGTTCCTAGGTTTGGCTGCCCTGCAGTGGTTTTTCTCTTCACAGAATTTCCATTTCGTAACAAATATCTTGTCTTATTTAAATTCCACATTTAAGATATTTTGTTGCACACAAACACACACACTTGGTTAAATTAGAAGTCAATATTTATTTTCAAATTCAATACCAAATTCTGTAAATAATACATGCCTAGATGCCTCTATTTATAGGCTACAGAAGACCTAAATCGACACTAATTCAATTTTCTCTAGGCGGCATCCGTCTGGATAGACAATTGTGTAACCGACTTTCCATAACGTGCTTCATGCAATACCATATCAGGGCCGCGTCTGGACGGTGTTGCCCTAGCATCCAAACGATTGCACTTCTGCTGCACATAAATACCATAATAAGCACTGCGTCTGGACGGTGTTGCCTTGACATCCAGACGGTTTCAATTCTTCTCCACGTCTTACCTTATCAAGGATAGCATCCGGACGATGTTGCCATGTCATCCAGACGGATGCAGCTTTCTTCCCATACCTGTGTCTGTAAAGGAAATCTGGTTTCTTGTCGGACTCTGATGAGCATCCGGACGTGTTACCATGATGTCTTGATGGATGCAAACTTAAACTGTTCGAATCTTCTAGACACTGATGGGCGTCCGGACGCATGTCTGGGCCGTCTAGATGGAAGCTTGGGATCTGACTTCTTTGACTTGGAATCTGCACAGAATCTTCTTTGAGCATCTTGAACCACTTTTCTGAAATGAAGACTCTGAAATAAATGGCATCCTTGATTATGTAGCAACATTACATAAAAGTGATTTTGTCAAATGGAATGTAGCCAATCACAAACTAATATTTTCTCCTATAGCAATTGGACAGTTATCTATACATTTCCTACAAGTTTCAGTGTCACCAACAAGAGTGGCCAGGCATATGTTCTATTATAAGGGTTCGGTACTCATCATGCACAACTTCACAAATGCAATGAGACAAAAGAATGGGTAGCATCCAAATTAAACAAGATGCAAGCAACACTATCGAATGAAGGTATGGTACTTGTGACCACGTCGGTAGCATTCACATCAGCTTTGACATTGCCCGGTGTGAGTGAGCACACCTTTTCACTCACTCCTTTAAATGAGTAGCTTTTCTCGGCTTCTAGTTGCTCACTTGAGACCCTTGACTCCTAGAAGTGACTCGGCGGCAATCCTTGGCATAATGGCCCACTTGGCCACACTGGAAGCATGCTCTAGTCGTTCCCAAATGACACTAGCCCGGGTGTGGCTTCCCACACCTGCTACATGGTGCAACGCTGGAGCTACTCTGACTCACAGTGGCTGTCATGGGGTATCGCCTTGCGAAGGGGCCAGGTTTGCCACACCGAAAGCATACCCGAGATCTGGTCAAGCACTCCAAGGATGTGACATTCCACACTTGTTGCACTGTGAAGCACTGACACTAATGCTGCTCGTAGAGGCATTCCTTCTTTCGAAGAGCTCGGAACCACTACTAGAAGATTGTCTCTTTTACGAAGGTGGAGGAGGGGCTCCCAATGACAGTGACCGCTTCCTACTCAAGTAGTCAGCTGCCAAGGGCCTAGCACTTCCATCAAACACAGGCGATTTGTGCCTAAAGAAGTTGGCCGATGAGTAACCAACCGTGGTGTTTCGCTCTCCCGGTCTAGGCATGGCGGCCATCATGGATGTCATGAATTTGAGCAGCTTTGGCCCAAAACTGAGCCATGTTAGGCATTTGAGGAGGCGGAGGTGGTGGTGGAGGAGAAGGAGGTGTCATAACACCATCTTATCCTTGAAGAGTTGGGAATCCTTTCTTGTTTTTGAACGTTGTACGCTCTTATCAATGTTGTTCTCTTTGTCATTGTTGATCGGTTGCGGCGAAAGACAATCAACCAATTTATCAATACATCAAACAATCAATAGTGACAAGAATAATTAATCGAATGTAAGTTACAACACAAAACCTATCATCTTACCTCTTTCTTATTCTGACATTTGACTTAAAAAAAATGAGTCCTAATCATTTTATGCCACAGATTTCAATCTATACTGCAATATAAATTTCTCAGATATCAATATTTCCCTTAATGATTAATTCTTTGGTTGTCAAAAAATTTTTATCTTCAAACATTAATCAGCAAATCTATTGATTATACAACCTCAAAGTCCACTGATCAAATCATTCTTCCTATATGACATATACCATTATCCTTATCAGGCCCTAGCAATATAAAATCAAATACTTGAATGATCATTAGTCCATACCTCAAAGCATTGCAGTCCTCGTTATGAACTTACCATGTTTCCTTGATCGCATTTAATCGATCTTATCAAAGGGGGTGTAAGAAATTATATTTTCCTTCTATCTCTCAATATTTAAGATCTTATAGGACTGTCAATTCCTGAACTTCTATTTCCTTAATTCTTTATCTGAGTACGAAACTTTATATGGTACCATAATCTATTCTTTGTTCCTACATAAGCACTATTATCCTCAAGATGTAAAACAATTAGATTCTTAACATCAATCCAACTTAACTTATGTAGTTAATCAATCCTCAAATCTGATTACTAAATTGCCTATCCATAAAATAAGAATTTCTCTAAGAGAATTGTTCTAAGTGTATCACATATCCATCTCTTTATATCAATTAACTTAGGCTCTTAGCATACTAGAAAACCTCAATAATTTACCAAATGATGGATCTTAACTTTCCAAATATCATCAAATCATTTAATCAACTTATTCTCTTAATAACATATACATCCTCAAAATATACCTGAACCAACAATCTGCGATTTCACCTTCTAAGGTTAGTCAAGTACGTATTGAAACCTTAATATTTGTCCTTTTAACTTTAAGGTTGCTCTTATCATGGATGTAGGAAAAACATCTTTTCTAAGTATATGAAGCATCTATACAGTACTTAATTAATTTATCATCTTAATATCCCATAAATTTGCAAAAGTAATAAGCACCAAAATTCTGTAATTTATATCTCCAAAAATCATCTCATGACTATATTTCAAAAATAATACTAGGTATCGAAATAATCCTAACCATGAAATTATTTCTATTTCCTTACCTCAAGTCTCTTATTATCATCTAGGTGGGAGTCTTTCTGCACTAAAACATCTAAATTTGTTTGATCTCACAAAAGAATATTTATTCAACTCCTTCTTAATTTCTTTCGAATAATAATCCAATATTCTGTCTGATGAGAATCAACAAGCACCATTAACAGATCCATTGCATGTTCCAGTTGGGCCTATTACTAGAGCAAGATCCAAGATGATCATAGAAGCACTTAATGGGTTGATTCAAGAGATTTGAGATGATTCTAAAATGGGCATTCCAAGCTTGGCCTAAAGGAAGATGAATGAGTAATAAATTTAATCCAAGCCATTGATGGGCGTAATTTCCATAGCAATTGTGTGGATTAATGACTGATTATGGCTTGAATGGGCATGGAATTAAAAGGAGAAAGTAGCTAATTACTTTCTAATTTCAAACCAATTAATTGGTTGACTGACTTCCCAATTCCATACCAATTATTTGGCTAATTAACTTGCCAATTCCATACCAATTAATTGGCTGATTGACTTGCATATTATTAGTGCTAAATTTTAGGCTCCTATATTTTTAGTCATTTTTCTTTTTATCTATTTTCTTATTTTTGATATACGTTAGTTTCCTCTTCCTTATAGTGGGTGTGTTGGGCTGAAAATGTTATAAATAGCCTGCACTCATTGTAATGAAGTATCATTGAATGGAAATAAAAGAAAACTCATGGTTTGTTTCCTCTATTGGTTATTTAGAGAACTTTTGAACTTATCAAGGATTCTTCCTTGTGGCGTTCAAATTTTATACCTTCGGCTCGTGATTCAATTATAATCATTGGGTCGGGGTTTGTTACTTTATACCTTCGAATCGCGTTTCATTTACAAACGTTAGGTTGGGGTTTTCTATCAAAAATCTGAATTTTAGCTTTCTTGGGGCAAATATTCCAACATTGTTTATTGGGTATCAAAGCGTGTCGGTTGAGGTTCGCATCATTCACTCATCTAGAAGTTGATGCTCACTGCTCAAAGCCGACAAAAGAGCTACGCGGATAAGCATCACCGCAAGCTTGAATTCGCAGTTGGTGACCTTGTGTACCTCAAGGTGTCGCCAATGCAGAATGTATGGCATTTTGGAAACAAGAGCAAGCTCAATCCAAGGTATGTTGGACCGTTTCAAGTATTGAAGAGAGTGAGCCATTTGGCGTACAAGATTGAGATGCCTCCTAGTTTGGCGGGCATTCATGATGTTTTCCATGTCTCTCAGCTGCGGAAGTGTGTTCACGATCCTTCGCATGTGATAAGCTACAAGCCTCTTGATATTTAGCCTAATCTAACATATGAAGAGTTGTCCGTGCAAATATTGGATCATAAGGAACAACGGTTAAGGACTAAAACTATTCCATTGGTGAAGATCCTATGGCGGAATCACGGTGTTGAGGAAGCCTCGTGGGAGCTTTAGCAGTAGATGCGGGATAGATATCCCCACTTGTTCGAGTGAACCCAGGTATGATCACTGGATTCATACCATTGCTATGTCTTTCTTTGAGTAAAATGCATGTTTAGACACTTGTAAAACAACTTAGAGTTTAAATTTCGAAGACCAAATTTTTATAAGGTGAGAGAGAGAGAGAGATGTAATGTCCGAGACATTAATTAGATATTTAAAATATAAATTAGAATAAATAAATAATTAGAGTTTGTTAGTTTGTAATTGGCCACATTCTATTGGACAAAATCAGTTCTTTGTAAAGATACTTTTTAAAAGGGATTCCGTAATTCAGAGTGCTTCCAGAAGATTCTGTACATTTTACAAGTCAGAAAAATCTGGTTCCCTGCCAGCCGTCCGGACGACGTATCATACCGTCTGGACGCCCATCTGTCCAAAGCATCATCCGTCCGGACTGCGTGGATTCCCGTCCGGACCTTCCTCTGTGTCGAGAAGCTTCAAACTGCTCCAGCTTGCATCCTTCTGGACAATTCAGCAGCTCGTCCGGACGACACTCAGTGTTCGACCAAAGCTTTAGGATTTCCTTCCAAAACACAGATATGGGAAGATCGCTACAACCGTCTGGACGACGTGGATTCCTGTCCAAACGTGCTCATCCATAAGGCAAGTATCGCAATTCAAATCCAGACGTTCGGACGCCAGTCATCATGGTCCGGACGCGCGAGCATCAGATCAGCCGTCCGGACGACCATCCTCTTAGTCTAGACGCACGAAGCCTCTATATGGAAATTACTTGTAGCATACGTGCGACCGTTCGGACGACAGGGCACCTCCGTCTGGACGGGGCTTATTTTCAGGAAAGAATTTCAACGAAATTCTCGGACAATTGATTGTACAATTGTCCGTCCGGACGGCGCCCAGTTTTTATCAAGCCAGATGCTCATTTGAACCATCAGCCTATAAATAAAGGTCCCTAGGCTTGAAAACAGCAAGAATTCGGTATTGAATTTCATTAGTGCTTAGAGAGATATATTGTGAGATTATTGAACTGAGTTTATCTCTCTGAAGTAGTTGTTGTGTGTGCAGTTGCTGCACTTAATCTGAAATCTATCTTAGAGGTTGGCCCTAAGGTAAAGGATTCTATTGAAGTCCACTTCAGGTAGGAGACCTGGTTGGGAGGCGTTAGTGTTGGGTTACACGTTAGAGTGCAAGGTACGACCACTGCATAAGGGGTATGTGAGTGCTACTACTTTGTAACTAGTCTTGTCTTCTGAATAATAGATATCCTGGGTTTGGCTACCCCGGAGTGGTTTTTCTCATATTGAGTTTTCCACTTCATTAACAAAAATTCTTGTGTTATTTAAATTCCGCACTGTTATTATTTTGTTAACACTTTATGCACACACACACACTTAGAAGTCAAATTCCATCTTTCAATTGGTATCAGAGCTTGGTACACTTTGTTAAAATTTATTTCTTGAGTGTAATTTTTTTTTAATTCTATCTAAAAATGTCTCAAACTCTTAATACTGTTCCTGCCTTTGATGGTATGAACTATGGCTATTGGAAGGCTTGTATGCATTTCTTTTTAAAATCTATTGACTGTTAGAGTATTGTTGAAACTGGTTGGACTAAACCAGCGGATGCAGCACTCGAACTAGTCCCACAGAAAAACGCACACCTTTCAAATGATAAAGCCCTCCATGCTCTATGTCAAGCACTTTCACCGTTTGAATTTGCAAAAAATTCAAATTGTGAATCTGCTCAAGAAGCGGGGCAAATCTTGGAAACAACATATGAAGGCACCAAACTTGTAAAATCTGCCAAACTTCAAATGTTGATTTCCAGATTTGAAGAAATTAAGATGTTAGAAGAAGAGACATTTGGAGAGTTTTACTCCAAAATGAGTGACCTAAGAAACTCCATGGTGAGTCTTGGGAAGCCCGTCTCGGATGTAAAACTCATCCAAAAAATTCTAAGATCTTTTCCTGAGCATTTCAGGATCAAGGTGACCATAATTGAAGAAAGCAAAGATCTAGAAGAAATGAAGATTGAAGAGTTGGTGGGATCTCTTCAAACTTATGAGCTATCTCTACCCCCGGTCAAGAAGCTGAATGCCATTGCCCTGAAAGCTTCCAAGAAAAAGGTAGAAGCCTCATCTAAAGATTACTCTGAGGAGGAAGAAAAAGTTGTGGCTATGGTGGCCAAAAATTTCAGAGACTTATGAGAGATGACTGATTCAAGAAGTTTTTTGAAAAGATGAAGAAAGCTCCCAGAGAAGCTGAACCTAAGGAAGAAGAAAAGAAGGATCCCACCAACTCCAAGATGTTTTGAATGCTCAAGATTTGGGCATATACGAGCTGATTGTGGGAACCTCAAGAAGGGCAAGAGGAAGGCTTACAATGTGACTCTTAGTGATGAGTCAGAAGAAGAAGCTCTTGAGTCTGAAAATTTTCTAGCCTTTGTAGCTCCACTTGTTGAAGAGGAGGTTTCTTATTACTCGGAGCATAGTGATAATGGGGAAGAACTCAAGGACCCGTACAAAACTCTCTATGTAGAGTATGAAAAGCTGAGGAAAGGACGTAAGCAGCACCTTCATGATCTGAACTGTTTGCAGATCGAGAAGAGTTCTTTGCTGTGGAAAATTCAAGAGCTGGAGGAGAAGTTACTAGAGACACAGCTCCAATTAGAAAGAGTCACTGATGAAAAGCTGACTCACATTCTATCTATTCAGAAGAGCCCAACCGACAAGACTAGTCTTGGGTATGTAGCTCCTCCCACTGACACTCCCTCTACTTCCAAGACTATATTTGTCAAACCTGCAGTCCCAGAGCCTCCCCCCATTGCTGAAGATAAAGGGAAGGACAAGATTAATGATGATGTTCTAGGCACTCAGAAGCCTCTTTCCATCAGAAGATCTCCTATATGCCATCACTGCGGTCTAAGTGGGCATGTCCGACCCCAGTGCTCCCTACTTAAAGCACAAAAGGAGAAGGCCAAGAAAGAAGTGCCCAGACAAGCTAATCATGGCACTAGACCTTTGACCCAGCATCAGACTCCATGGTGTCAAGCACCTTACCAAGCTCCATGGAGGCAAGTACCAAGGCATCAAGCTCCTCAATATCAAGCCCCTTGGTCTCATCACCTTGGCACCAGGCATCTCAGCATCAGCGACCTTAGCAGTGATTTGTACCTGCCAATCACAGTGGCAAATTCAAAATCAAATCCAAGCACTCTAAAAGGTCGCAGAAGGTGGAAGAGGATCAATACTACAGTGAGCCACCTATTTGGATGCAAAGCATGACGAAGTGGATGGGCCAGCAGATGAAGTCCTGCCAGCAACCACCCACTGGAAGGTAGGCTTGGGTCAAGAAGAAGAATAACATTCACCCCATGAGGGGTAATGGACGCACCTCACAGGACAAGGTGTTCATGCCTAGGATTTGGTTCATAATCCTAAGGCATCAGGTTTGATTGCTTGACTTTTACTTGTTATATTTTGTATACAATCTACGAACCAGTTTAGTTTTGCCCCCTATTTCTCTTGAGAGAGCATTCCAGGTACTTGTTGGGGAAGATAGAAAAAGCAGGTCGAACGACTGTTTTTCTGTATTGGCATCATCGAGCTTACATAGGTTTGATCATGCCTTGCATATGATGTAATTTCCATATAGCATTTTTTTTTTAATAAACAAAAAAAAAGGGGGGAGAAATTGCAGGAAACTTTCCTTTCTTGGCAGATCAGATATTGCATGTGTTTTCACCTGATATCTCAATTCTTTATGCATTAATCTACTTTGCTTAGATATGATTGAGAGTTCATGAATTTATCTGCCAAATGTTTTCCTGTATATGCAAAAGTTGGATAGCTTCTTTCCTCATGCGATGAAAATGTACACTATCCAAGACTCCCCTAAAGGTACATCTTTCCTTCTCTGACTTTTTGTTTCTAGAAATTCTGGATAAGAGAAGAGGTTTGTGATAAGATGGCCAAATTGACCAAATGCTAGTTGAACCTAGAACCTAAAAACTCTAACACTCTCTCTAGGTTGCAGCATCAAAAGAATCAAGCAGTAATTCTTTAGTTTTCTGTGTTATATGCTTACACTCACTACTTCTGTGCTGAAATAAGCCTTGTCCTTCATGGTGCAAGTAAAATTTTACCTTGTCCTTCATGGTACAAGTAAAACAATTGGGTGCTGCATCTTAGGGGGAGTGTATCAGATGAGGGTGGCTAGACCCTAGTAAGTTATAAGGTTTGACTTTTGACTAATGTTTCACTGATTTTCTCTCTTGTTTAGAAAATCTGGTTGCTCTTTGTCATATCAGTGAAAGTCATACCTTATGGGAAAAGTCTTCACACACACATACATTTCATGAGTTGAGTTGTCTATTTAAATTTTCTGTCTATAGGATAATCTTTGTGCTGATTGAAATCTGAACTCTCTATTATATCTCTACTTAGTTTTAAGATGCTATTTGAATGTGTTATCAGTTGATTATACATGTGTGTTCTGCAGCTGACTTTAGGAAAATTAATTTCTGCAAATTTTTCCTCAGTTTTCTGCATTTTCAGTGTGAAGCGTCCGGACGGCCTCGCTTTGAGTCCAGACGGGTGTAGCTCAGATGGTCGGACGATACTCCTGTACGTCCGGAGGCGCGCTGCTCCAGCGGTCGGATGGTAGGGTTAGACGTCCGGACACACTCGACCTGTCCGCATGTTTCCGAGGTAGCGCGCGTCCGAACAATGTTAATGAGCCGTCCGAACGGGGACCCCACAACCTCTATAAAAATAGGCCGCCGCATTTCAAGAGCTACCCCACACAAAATCTCTCTTTTAGCTTCTAGTGAGTGATTTCTCGCTAGTTTTTGCATCATCTCGCCCTTTCTTGTCCTTTTGTGCATTAATCTCTCATTCCAAGTATTTTTTTCTAGCCGATTTCTTTTCAGTTTATTCTAAACTGTTAGAATTTTGATTATTTTGGGAATGTTGTTGAGATTATAACATGCATAGTTGTGATATCTACTATGTTGGGATTCTTTGGTTTGGTATTTTTGTGGACTGTACTTTCTGCCTGTTTTAATAGTCCATTTTAATGCTGTTATACTGCCGGATTTTCTATGTGCATTAACAAGATTATTCCTTTTTGGATTATTTTTGGCAAATCTTGTTGGTTTCTTTTGCAGAATCATGTCTACAGGCAGTCCACAGCGCAGGGTTCGTTAGAGGACAGAGGGAGATAGAGCAGCCCTTAGAGCTAAGATCATGGACCGCTCAGTCATTGCCGAGAGGAATGTGGTCCATTCCGACATTATGGTGGCTCCTCTAGATAGTATCCATGACACTATCCAGACCTATCATTGGGAATCTCTTCACAGTTGTGCCTGTGTTGTTTACACTAGGCTGGTCTGACTATTCTATGCTAACCTCGAAGTGGTTCAGGATGATGATCGAGGGTTGGTGCTTCAGTCCACTGTTGGAGGACATACTGTCACTGTTGATCCCCAGATCATCAATCAGTTCATTGGAGTTCCTGTTCTCCAGATGTTTGAGAGCCCTTACAATGAGGTGGTACTTCCTCCGTCTATGGATGATCTCCGAGAGTTTTTCCACGCAGTTCCACAGGGAGAGAAGCACACCACCACCATCAAGATCGGTGCCTTATCCGCCCCTCACCGCATCTAGCCAAGATTGTTCAACACAACCTATGGCCTGTTGTCAAACGCAGTGACCTGATTCTGAAAAGGGCCCAGTTCGTCTATGATATCCATCTCCGCTTACCTTTTTGCCTATGCAAGCATATTTTGTGCGTTATTCTGGAGGCCCGTGATGAGAGCATATCGATCTTCCATTCGGCTGCCTGCTCACACAGATTATACTATAGTCAGGCATCAGTATTGCTGGCGAGCCAAAGATGAAGATCCAGGATCCACTCAGCAAGCAGACGCTGATGAAGTCAAATGCTCAGCTGCGGAGAGATGATCCGGATGACGATGATGTGCCTCCACCTCCTCCTATTCCTGTAGGCATACCGAGTTTGGCTTCCTCCTCTTAGACTGTCCCGCCATCCCAGCCAGAAGTCAACTATTCTCAGATCATGGAGGCATTGGCCACTACTCAGGGGGGCATGAGCTCCATGCAGCAGTCCATCTCTACCATGCAGCAGGTGGTTCACTCCATTAACCTCCGGGTTGAGCAGAACCAACTGGACCTCCGAGAGTGCCTCAAGTTCCATCATCCTTCCAGCAGTGACGATGAGGATGATGCCCCGATGGCCGAGGCCACTTGAGCTTCTTTTGTTTTCTTATTGCTTTACTTATTTGAGACATTTGTTTTATATTTTGATACTCTTGTTAAAGTCCTGGATAATATTACTATGTTTACCCTGGTCCTTCTGAGACCTTTAGGTGGAGTAATTTTTGGTGTGTTTTCTTTTTATTACTCTATTTGACCCTTTGTCCCTTTGTGACAAAAATGAGGAGTAATTTTTATTTTTGGACCGGGATTATATTTTTCACCGGTCAAGTATTTTTGTCCCAGAATGGCCAAAGGGGGAGTTTGTTAGTTTGTAATTGGCTACATTCTGTTGGACAAAATCAATTCTTTGTAAAGATGCTTTTTAATAGGGATTCCGCTATTCAGAGTGCTTCTAGGAGATTCTGTACATTTTACAAGTCAGAAAAATCCGGTTCCCTGCCAGCTGTCCGGACGACGTGTCATACCGTCCGGACGCCTATCTGTCCAAAGTATCATCCGTCCGGACGACGTGGATTCCCGTCCAAACCTTCCTTTGTGTCGAGAAGCTTCGAACTGCTCCAGCTTGCATCCGTCCGGACGATTCAGCAGCCCATCTGGACGACACTCAGTGTTCGACCAAAGCTTCAGGATTTCCTTCCAAAACACAAATATGGGAAGATCGCTGCAACCGTTCGGACGATGTGGATTCCCGCTGGACGCACTCATCCAGAAGGCAAGTATCGCAATTCAAATCCATACGTCCGGACACCAGTCATCATGGTCCGAACGTGCAAGCATCAGATATGGAAATTGCATGCATCAGATCAGCCTTTTGGACAACCATCCTCTTGGTCCAGACACGCGAAGCCTCTATATGGAAATTACTTGCAACGGACGTGCGACCGTCCGGACGACAGGGCACCACTATTCAGACGCGGTTCATTTTAGGAAAGAATTTTAGCGAAATTCTCGGACAATTGATCGCACAGTTGTCCGTCCGGATGGCCCATGACTACCGTCCGGACGGTGCCCAGTTTTTATTAAGCCAGATGCTCATTTGAACCGTCAGCCTATAAATAGAGGTCCCTAGGCTTGAGAACAGCAAGAATTCGGTATTGACTTCCATTAGTGCTTAGAGAGCTATATTGTGAGATTATTGAACTGAGTTGATCTCTCTGAAGCCGTTGTTGTGTGTACTGTTGCTGCGCTTAATCTGAAGTCTATCTTAAGGGTTGGCCCTAAGGTAAAGGATTCCATTGAAGACCCCTTCAAGTAGGAGACCTGGTTGGGAGGCGTTCGTGTTGGGTTACACGTTAGAGTGCAAGGTACGACCACTGCATCAGGGGTATGTGAGTGCTACTACTTTGTAACTAGTCTTGTCTTCTGAATAGTGGATATCCTGGGTTTGGCTGCCCCAGAGTGGTTTTTCTCATATTGAGTTTTTCACTTCATTAACAAAAATTATTGTGTTATTTAAATTCCGTACCGTTCTTATTTTGTTAACACTTTGTGCACACACACACACTTAGAAGTCAAATTCCATTTTTCAGAGTTGGTAAAATGGCAAGAAAACACATTGAAATCGTTTAGAAAATGCATAAAATCGACTTTCGGGAAGTTGTGTCCGAACGGGCACCGAGCAGGGTCCGGACAGGAGCTTTAGAGAGTGAAAATTCACTCCTTGGAAGTCACGTCCGGACATGCTATACCCCAGTCCGCACAGCCATGGCAGAATGCGAATTATGTTGATTAAAGCCCGTAGGTCCGAACAGCCACTTACCCCGGCCGAACAGCAGACATGATAAAGGCCTTATGGGAGACAAAATTCTCCCTCTCCTTCATTTTTCCCAAAAACAACCAACTTCAAAACATTCTGACTTTATATCATATCAATAATTTTTTATTACTATTTAAATAAAATAAAAAATTCACTACAATACAAAACTTTTTCACTTTTACTTTATGTCACATCTATCACTTCTTACTACTACCCCCAACTCACACTCCCTTACCAAACAATGCCAAAGCGAAAATGAGTCATTTTTCAACTCATTTCAGCACCAAACTCGCCTCTCCACTCCATTTTCTCTAGGGTTTTGATAGAAAACCCTCTTTGCTTGAAGATTCAAGCCCCATACCTCAAATGTAACACAGGGAACATGATCTATGCGAAAAGATCTACATTTTGATCGATTGGTTTAAGGTAAATTTCTGAACTCTTGTCTTTTGAGATTTTGGGTTAAATCTTGAGATATTTGAGTTTAATCTTTGTTATTCTTTAGGTTTTGTACGTTTTGAAGCTTCCTAAACATTCCCCAAGCTTTGGGTAGCATTTGGGTGAATTTTGGTAAGTTTTCCAAAACCCTAACTTTTTGAGTATTTGTCTAAGTTGTGTTTCTATGTACCTAACCCTAAGATTATCATATGGGTTAGTGTTTATTGTTTTTGGGTAGTTGATTGGAACCTTAGAAATTCTATGAGTGTGTCATGGGTAGAGCTCTTGAGTGATTCAAGTGCTATTTGAGACGTTTAGAGTTCAGATTACTAAATGTTATGCAATGTGTTGAATTACAGTTGTACATTGCGAGTCGTGTTCTAGGAATCCATAAGTGAGCCCCAACATCCACGCGGCCAAAGTGAGTATTCTACTCACTGAGGAAAGATGATATGATTGAAATGAAATGATATTGTGTTTTTATATCGAGCCGACAATATGTTGATTATGGGGTTTGGATGTTTTCAATAATTTCAAGTATGTTAAGTTATATCAATGGTGTTTATGTGCTTTGAGATTACAAATATGAAAGAATGATTTGAGATATGTTTTAATGTGTTTTTTATGCTTGCTGCGATTGGATTTAAATTACGTAAATTGTGATTACGAAAATGATATGTTGAATTGTGTATGTCTTATGAGGAAGTATATGTTTAAAGCATGATCATGAAAAGTAAATGTATAATGTTTGAGCATGAAGCATGAGTATAGATGTGAGAGAAATGCATAAGATACTAGAAGATTGAGCAAGTCTCCAGTATTGTACAAACGGACAAGTCCGTGAAGGCAAGTATAAATGTCAAATATTGTATATTTGGACCTCTTAATTTGCATTTGCTAAACCTTTAGCTTTATTATTTTTTAATGTTTTTGGTTAGTTTCAGTGTTTTAGTGTTTTGCAGAACATTGAGAGAAAATGCAATTTTTATGTGGGATTACAAAGAAACGGGTTCTTGCCAATGCTGGTCCCGTGTAAAGCTCCAGATGAAGCCGAAATTTTAATAAAACTTAAGGACCTGTATCTTTTTTTTCTCTGTTGTAAGCAAGCACGTGGAGGAGGTGCAAGAGGACTTAATCGAAACACATGTTTTTAATGTAGAGGCGCTAGAGGGAGAGAACTTTTTGTCTTGATAAAAGAAAACAAGGCACATGTGCGGCACCTTTATGGAAGCATATTTTGTTTCTTTGACAAAAAAAACCATGCGTTAGTTTTGGCTTTACACAAATTCTTTCCATGTAAGGGGCTGAGAGACACAAGTTTGGAAAGAATATTATTTTCTCAAACCTGGCAGCCTTTACGTGTTCACAGGCCTTATTTAGGAAGGTGCAACAGCTCTTTACACGTTATTCTCCAAACTAGCATGCATTGAACCCATGCGTACCCTCTGGCAACAACGTGAGATGTGGAAGCAACAAGACGTGGTACGGTGCAGCTAATTGAAGAGCAGGATCACAACACAGACGGCCAGCGTGATTTTGTTTATATACATTTCCTTTTTAAGAAGGTGCAGGACCAAAACAAAGGGAGACACGTCTTTTTCCCATACTTGCAGCACCGAATCAACATGCATCTCTTTCCTTTTTAGACCTGGAGCACCGAAAGGAAAGAAAGGAGATACACACGTTATTTCCATACCTGGAAGACTTAGGAGGCGCAATTCCTGTCCATGCACCTCTTTCACCACGAATTGGCAGAAGAGAGACACGCACATCTCCTTAATGAAAGGGCAGAATCCTAGAAAATAAAGGAAGGAAAAATGCATGCAAAAATATGTCTTAGCAAAGCACCGAAACACACGGATGTACCGAATCCATGCAAGAAGAGCAGAAGCCGAAGACACGATTTTCTACAAGGAAAGGCAGCACCGACTTGAAGTTTTTGTTTTTTTCTTTTCTTTTCTTGTATACATAGGACGTGTGGAGGCAGCCGTTCGTAAGTTTTTTACACGTTTAGACTTTGTTAGGCACCAAACCCCTAGACTTTGTTAGTATTTATATGTCTGTTTTTTTTTTTTTTTTCTTAAGGAGGGTTGGGGGGGGGGGGGGGGGCGGGGTGAGAGGCGCAAGTCTACAGCCCCACCGAGAGCTGTTCGTGTAGTTCTTACACGACTTCTTCTTGCATGTTTTCTACTGTACTTTTTCTTTTAGTAAGTAATTCAGCTTTTATGTTTTTAATTAAAGTTTCAATGTTGTGATTTGTTATTGAGTTGGATTCATTGAATGATTTAATATAATTTTTACGGAACTTCAAACAATGAATATGGGTTAATTGTTTATCGGGTGTATAAATAAAATACAAGAATGTGGTGTTTGATTTAGCAAAGTGGATTTTGAAAACCTTAGTGCTTCTTATCTATTGTTTTTAATTCGGTTTTATTTAGTTTATTATTTTACATGAAAAAATCCCAAAAATTTGGAACTAGGTTAAAATAAAATTAGTTTGAATAGAAATTGTTAATATTTTATATTGGCAACATTCTAGTTGACAAAAATACTTTATGTAATGGTTGCTTTTTAACAGGATTATTGGTTCTATTCAAAGTCTTCAAGTAATATGGACAGTGTCTATAACGCCCCGCTTTTTACAAAAAGCGTAAGTGAAAATTTTAATTTTCACGTGACATTACGACGTCATCAGAGCTGACTGTATTACCTCAATATATAAAAATACTAACCAGTTGTTATAATATAATAAATACATTCAAAATAATAACATATGTGCCACATGCGCACTAAATAATATTTAAACATTGTCTTCAACTAATACAAATTAACATATAAAAATATTACATATTAACTTAAAAGTCTTTAACCACACTATAATAATATTATCATAATATTCCTAGTAGTTCCGTCCTTCAATCCATCCTGCAAAAACTCGCATGAGATTGCAGTTACCACCACAATTTCATGCTGTGGTCAAGTGAGTCAACGGTCATTGACCACATAATGAAAATATTGAATCATTTAAAAGTACACTATACAATCATTTAATGACAGTTATATGTATGCACAATTTCAATATTCACTACAAGAAATTTACTCATTAGCATCGACAGTAACTGGACGCTAAAAGTCCAAAAGTCGACGCTAATGAGTATTAGCGTCAACATTTGGACGCTAATAAGTAGATGCTATAAGCTCGACGGTGAAAAAAATCAGCGGTCATCAGCGTCGACTTTTTTGTCAACTCTAATAATGTATTATTAGCATCGACCTATGTAGACGCTAATAATAATTTCAGTCGCCCCTAAAAGGTTTACCACACATAACATTAGTTGACGCTGATGCTAGACTATTAGCGTCGACCTCAACGTCGACGCTAATAGTCTAGCATCAGCGTCAACAAATGTGGACGCCGAAACACTAAAAAATTAAAAAAAATGAATAAATAATAATATATTAGCGTCAACAAGTTGACGCTAATACACGACACTTTCTTATTAGCGTCGACACATTCGCCGCTAATAAAAACAAATTCTGAGCATTAGCGTCGACAATGTCGACGCTAATGACCTAAAAAATTAAATATATTTTTGAATAGATTATTAGCATCGACATTTTCGACGCTAATAAAAACAAATTCTAAGAATTAGCGTCGACAACGTCGACGCTAATAACTGTTATAGACTATTAGCGTCGACAATGTCGACACTAATAAGAACAATCCTGGGCATTAGCGTCTACAGATATTCTAAAAACCAAAAAAAAATATATATTATTATTATTATTATTATTATTATTATTTTAAATAGGCCATTAGTGTCAGCCTAAAAAATTTTTAAATATATATATATATATATTAATACACCATTAGTAATTTATATACAAGAAAGAAAAGAATAAAAGCTAGATACAAATAGATGGAGAACTTAGTACAATTCAAGCTTAGACAAATGCTAACCATAATCCAACACAATACATTTATTTAGTGACCTAAAACTGATATAGATAAGGTTGGAAAGTGTTTTTGTTTCTTGGCACTCTCTTATAATATGTCTTAGTAATTTTCAAAATCACATTGAAAGATTTACAAAATGCAAACAGAGAACCTAATAAGCTAAAATTAGCCACTTTGATATCAAAGTATCAATTCACTTCCAAGAAGGTTTGTATGAGAAAGTTTACACACCTCAACCAGATATGGAACTGAGAAATATAGGTTTCTAATATTCACCTAGTATATAAGTAATGTCTTAATCTTTTGATCTCAAAGTCAAAAGAATGCCAAAAGGCATATGTAAAGTAACATTGAAGAGATAATTTGTTAAATCTCAACAAGAGTTTACTCTATAGGAATTCCTAACCAAAAAGATTTTGCTTACGGAAACAACTTGAAGCCATGCATCATTATCATGGCAGAAATGCCATAAGTTCAGAATCCCTTCCTTTTGTTGCTTAGAGATTAATGGAATACAAAAGAAATCGGAATTTAGAATCTTTAATTGAAAATTATTTAGTTGAAATTCACTCCACCGATAAGATTCAAAATCTTGTTTTTTTTTTTTTTTTTCCCTAAACAAAGGGTGATCACAATCAAATAAAATAACAGTATGATGAATAGAAATACCATTGAAGAAAGGGCTTGGAGCCCAGCTGAACGTAGACTTTGTTCCCTTTCATCCTCCCCCACTTCTCGAGCTAATATATTGACACAATTTTGGAATAAAGCCTACTAAGTTAAACATAAAAGTTCCATCACTCTGCCAAATCCAGTATAACAAAAGAGCTGGAAATGAATTACACTTGAAGCCAAATATCCTCACAAAAAACCAACAACTTCCTGTAAAGGATTGAAAATTCTCATCTCTCAATTCCTTGTAATCTGATCACCAAATTTGCAACTTTCATCAACAAAGCATCAAATATCAACTAAACTGATTATGTGTGAGCTTTTCCTTGAAAAATTAATCAAAACTATTCATATAATCAGGTTTTTTTCTTCTGTCATATGAAGAGATAAATGCCTTAATTTTGTAATTTATATTACCTCCTATATAAGTAATGTCTTTTCATATGATAGCATTCTCCAATATCCACATTGTTTGGTCCTGAAGGAGTAGCTAAGCAAGGACCAAACAAAGTACGTAACTGTTGTTATGGAGATTGGGTAATCTCACAAACCCAGAAAAAAAAATGAAACCAATCAGAAAAGCTGAGTGGTCAGCTTCAAGGTATCAAACACAATGATCTCCTATATACATTTAGATAAAAGAAGCAGCTGAACTTGGCATTCTGATAGCATACCCAATTGTACAGATGATAAAACATATCCAAAACATATTGACATGAATTTGTAGAGACTAGGGGCGTTCAAGCGGTTGTGGTAGCGGTTATTTGCTTATTTGGTTATTATAAACCTGTTTTCTTTTATTGTTGCAATTTTTAAATTTTTTTTAACAAAAAACCAATATTTTGCTACTTTCCAGCAACTCAAATTTCCAATTTCCATAACAAATTAACAATATAACATGAAATACTGCATTCAGATTTAAGTGGTGAGTTGGCATTTTAAGTGGTGAGTTAGCATTGTCAAGTTTGAGAAATTGGTTACACATGCACATCCATAGATGCACACACATGTAGTTTTTAACAAGATTACTAGCATGTTTGAGTAATATATCCTACGTATTAGCTTTATAGAATAGTCAAAGTCTAAAGAGTTACCAAAAACAACAGGAGCCAACGAGAGCCACAGGGACGAGAATTTCATGGCCTAAAAGAAACTAAGAAGCAGAAGCATTGGAGAATGGCTCCAGAGCTGCATAAAAAATATTCTGACTAGTTAGGAACTAAAAATTATCATAAACTTGATTGTCTCTCAACTTTACCAAACACATTGAGGTTTCATTGATCAAAGAGGCATTCACACAACATATACATCAAAAAATGTTTAACAGATTTAAAACAAAGGACAAATTGTACTGACAAACTAAAAATAAAAGGCAATGCAAAAATTGTCATAGTTGTATCTAATTGCAGTTCCTTTTCTTGAACTTATGCAGGAATACGTTTCATGAACCACACAAATGATAGATCACACACGAATGAAAAACAACAAAATCAATTTACACCATCACCATCATCTAGCCCAAGCAGGAGGTTTACAAGCACAACAAGGTTTTAATATCTAGGTTGAGTGGGACAGTCCCCATCTCTAGGACATCAAAGTCAAGAATATGAAAATGGGATAGCGTCCTTTCAAGTTGGACGTGCGATGCCGGTAACTGACACTAAAAAATGTAGACTCACACATGTATGCTACATTCAGAGATATGTCCAAGGAATTTCATAGAGACCAACAAACGGAAAATATCAATGGGATTATCATAAGAAACATTTGCAAGCCATAAGAAACATGTCCAAGGAATGTCATTAGTGCAAGCCATAATGCATGTACCTGGAGCAGAGAAGTTAGTACATGAAGAAATTGAAACATACAGTACATTTTGGTAGACCAATAGCCCAAGAAACAAGACAGTACACTCCAACTAGGAGATGTACAACAGAAACAAAGCTGCAAAGATATAAAAGATCTTCAAATTGTTGCAAGCGGTGAAATTTTTCAAACACCACAATAGAATTTGCTGAGAAGTTTCAGTGTTGTCAAGGAAGCATACTATGGCTATGAGAAATAATTATAGACTTCCTAGTTGAGTATGTTGAAGATAACATTTAAGAAGTACCTGCACAGAAATATAAAGGTACAAGTGCGCAACCTCTTATGACAAGCGCAAATTAACAGTTTAATTATAGAGATAATATATGTTTGCAATGAGAGAAGGCAAAAACAGCTACCTGCTCTCAACAAATCTGTCTATAGGCATCTCCTCAAATCTGCAAAATAGGTCAATTCCTTTCACAATCGACACCAATAGTCTAGTCACCACAGCCACTCAACCGAAAATATTGCCTATCTATATCTCTTGTCGTCCTGCAAACACTTTAAAAAGGCTAATTAAGAGATATATATATACTCCCTTGCATTGTTTACTCAAAGTTCTTTAACCTTCATAAACATGTCAAGGGAGGTTTACTAACTCAAAGTTCTAAAACCGAAAATTGTTTGAAGGTCTTAATGTAATACAAAGTAGATTTACTAACTCAAAGTTGTTTAACTGAAAATTGTACGAATATCATAATATAATACAAACCAAGTTTGTTCGATTATGCGGGCGGAGATACAACCCAAATGGACACCACCAAAAAAATATCCAACTACATAGTTGTTCCAAATCTCCTTCAAGTGTTGTCTTAGCTTGATTTACCCGCAGTGACACTACATTAAGACAACCTACCAATAATAGATTTTTATATCATGATCAATAAGATTTCAAACAATTACTTCATGTGTGTGTGTGTTGAAAAAGTAAAGCATAGAGAAATATTGTCTAACCCTCCAAAACGTGACAGCATCATGTCAATAGTGGCCTGAAGATTTTTTGTTATGTCCACCAGCTTAGCTTGTTCAGTTCTTGTTTGAGCCAACTGAATGTTCGTCTCTTGGAGATCACTTTGGGTCTCTTGGAGATCACTTTGGGTTCCTTGTAGCTGCTTCTTTGTATCTTCTAGATCCTTCTCTGTTCCTTCTAGCTTCTTCTTTGTATCTTCTAGATCCTTCTCTGTTCCTTCTAGCTTCTTCTTTGTATCTTCTAGATCCTTCTCTGTTTCTTCTAGCTTCTTCGTTGTTGCCTGCCGTGTTAGTGTGTATTCACGGCTGTAAGATTGTGTGAATGGACACATCCGAGATGAACTTAAAGGAATAGGTATGACACCACACCCCATTCCTTTCACGTGACCCGATCGTCGACCTCCTAACACCTTTGTCATGATCTCCATTTGCCTTTTTTCTTCAAGAATTTCCTCTTGCATAGGGTCATCCTCGCCCCCATTATTCAACAATTCATTCATCTCATTCTGCACAAGCCATATATTCATGTATTTAAATATACTGTTAATATTCTTCATTAATAAAAATAACAATCACATAAAAAACATTTCATTTACTCACATATAAACCCTCAACTACTGGGTTCACAAAAGAACCGTTTTTTCTTGTATGGGTCTCCCTATAAAGATCAATAGGTTTGAGAGGCTCTCCAGTTTCCTGTTCCTACATAGAATTAATGCATACACTAAATAATGTATACACATAATTAACGTATACACTAAATATTATGCTATAAATTTCTTACATTTTTGTATACCACTTGAACGAATGAGAGCGTGCCCGCCGAATGACATGCTACATGCTTTTTCCTATTCTTTTTGTTCCTTTTCAACCGTTTCTGATGAATTTCAACCAACAAAAAGAATTACATTATTCATAAGATTTCATATCAATATATGCAAATCGTATAAAATTTAATTGTATAATCATTTTAATCAAATTTATTTACCACCCATGAATCCCCCTCAAATAAGTCACATATTGATTTCCAAGCATCAGGATGGATATCATTTGGGTATATTTCCCTCACAGCAGCCTTAATCATGGCCATCACTTCAGCATCTTTTTTATCAACACCTTCAAAATGTATTTTGTAATGGTCCTTGTAGATTTGGGAGTGAATCCTAGAATAAGCACGGCCCATCTTATGGTATACGGTGGTTATGTCCTCATTGCGATCATAACACAGCTTGAAGTAACTCTGTGACAATAATTGAGAGAAAAATTGTTATTTTCTTTGTCACGTTATTTATAGTAACATTATCACAAACATTATCCCTCATACCTGAACATGCTCAGCTGCCTTATCCTTTTGTTCAGGTGGCACCACGGTCCAACAATCATGATGCAGTTCACACATGCTATAAACAATCATTCCAATTTTCGACACGAACATCGATGCATTAACGCCTATTGGAGCCCGGTAGCCGTCATGAATTTCTATTGGCATAGGACCATGCGCAGCTACAATGGCATCCAACTTCCTACACTTGGCCTTACCCCTACCTTGTCTAACAGGTCTGCTAACTGTTATCTCAAAACATGATAACGTAGTCAGTTCTATCGGACAAAGAACCGTGTAAGATGTCCATAACAAACACAAACATAACATGAACAAAAAAGATACAATCTAATACACAAATAATCCATATGCACTTACAAGACGCAGCAGGGGCGGCTCCTAATGAATCCAATCTTGCAGCTGATTGAATGTGATCAGAAGACTCGGCCGAATGGGAAACCATCGTCTGCGTATCCATAGCATCAACTACATGGTTGGAAGACCGTTGGCCCTAAACTCGGCCACCCCCTCGGTTGCATTGTCCGGCCTTCCTAACCATGTTCAATCTGCTCATAAATCAAAAACCAGGAAGTTAGATAGAGAAAATTATAATCATGATATAATTCATTACAATAAATTTAACAATCAAATATACTAGTGTTTTACTAACCACATAAGGTAATTTACAAAAGACAAAACACCAAAAATAAAGGTATATATATATAGCAATTGTTCACTAAATATGTTAATGGAATTTTTACTTATACCAAAATGGTGCTCACATTCAACACATCATCATCAGAGTCCGAGTTCGTATCATCAGTGTTGCTTGAAAATGATCTGTATCGTCGTGGCTAGATAACTCCTCTTCATCATCCGAGTTTGTGCCATGGTCCTCATTCAACATGTTATCGTTGATGAACTCTAATCCATCAAGTTGCACATATAATCCATCAATTGCTATTGATTCTTCATTATTTGTGTCTCCAACATGCACAACATTACCCCCAACACATTCATCTTCCTGGTATGCACTATCACTATTAACTTGGTCATCTTCTTCATTATCTCCCTCTTGTACTATTGGAATGTCGTATATGTTTCGATTGATTATCCTTTGCACCACTTTCCAATTACCACCAAGTTTAGGATCATCCAAATAAAACACTTGCACAGCTTGGCATGCTAAGATGAAAGGATCAGACTCATACCATTTACGACCCGTATTCACACTAGTGAAGCCTTGGTCTGTTCGTATTCCTGATGAATTTTCAATATTCCACCAATCACACTCAAATAAATACACGATATTGGGGCCGGGGTAACGCAACTCCAAAATTCTCTTCAACTCACCATAGTACTCTATTGTCGACGTGTCATGCTCACCTTTTACTGCAACACCACAGTTTTGGGTAGTACGAGTCTGTGCACATTCTTTTGTTTGGTACCTAACCCCATTCACAATGCAACTTCAATTCGATCTAACCTGCTGATCAGGCCCGCATGCAAGATGATATAATTGTTTTGAGACATTCTCTCCATTACGCCTACAATTGTATAAATGCTTATGAAACCAACGTTCAAAGTTTGCCTCATGCTTTTTTTCAATGTCAGGGCCACCTTCTCTTTCGATCATATGATAATGTTCACTACATAAAAAAAAAAAAACAAAAAAAACAAAAAAAACAAAAAAACAAATGTATTGGTAAACATCCACACTATGAATTGGACATAACATAAAGGTAAAAAAAGGTCAAAACCAAACTTACTTCATGTATGAAGTCGTATCATTACAATTTCTAAGTACATACCATCGTGCCTTAGCAAACTCATTACGATCTAGTATTATAGTTGATGCTGCTCCAAATGGCCGAACTCGTTGAGAGAACACATCCAAGCGTTGTTCTACTCCTTCCACCCCACTGTCAACATTTTTCTCTTCACGGTTCCATCTTGTCTCAATCCCCCTAAGATACATGGAGCAAAAGTTTGAGCACTCATCAGCTATGTAACCCTCTGCAATGCACCCCTCTGGACGCGCTCTATTCCTCACATACTTCTTATATTTTCCGAGTGTCCTTTCAATTGGATACATCCAACGAAATTGTACTGGACCAGCAAGCTCAGCCTCCCGAGGTAAATGAATTGCTAGATGGATCATAACATCAAAAAATGATGGCGGAAATATCTTTTCCAACTTGCATAGAATCATAATAATGTCTTCTTTCATTTGTTTCAACACATCTACTTTCAATGTTCGTGCACACAACTGGTTAAAAAAATTACTCAACTCTGTCAAAGTTGTCTGTATTTCTAGTGTTAAAAATTTCCGAATTGCAATAGGAAGTAAGCGTTGAAAGAAGACATGATAATCGTGACTTTTCATACCGGAAATCTTACCAGGCACCTTGTTCACACACCGACCAATGTTAGATGCATACCCATCGGGAAACTTAACAACTTTGACCCATTCACATAAACTTTTCCTCTCATCTCTTGTCAAGGTGTATTTCGCAATCGGCATCAAATAAGTTGCACCTTTTTTCTGTAAGTGTAATTCTTTACGTATACCCATAAGCATCAAGTCTTTTCGTGTATTGGTTGTGTCCTTGGTCTTCCCATCAATATTCATCAGCGTACCTAAGACACTTTCACAAATATTCTTCTCAATATGCATGACATCTAAATTATGTCGAAGTTTCAATTTTGACCATTAGGGCAACTCAAAAAAAATACTCTTCTTCCTCCAATTCAACTGAATATCTGAGTTAATTTCTTGTCCAAACTGCACTCCTATAAAATCCATAACTTGTTGCAGCAGTTGATCTCCAGATAGTTCTTCAGGTTCTAATCTATGCTCCTCAGTACTGTCGAACAGTTCTTTTCTTATGCGCCATACATGCCCCTGAGGAAGCCATCGACGATTACCCATGTAACACGTCTTATGCCCATGCTTCAATCTCCTAAAATCTGTATCCTTGTTACAGATTGGACATGCAAACTTTCCCTTGGTAGACCACCCAGATAAGTTTGCATACGCAGGAAAATCGTTTATAGTCCATAGTAATGCCGCATGTAATTGAAATGTGTCTTTTGTCAATGCATCGTACGTGCTTACACCTTCATTCCACAATTCTTTCAAATCATCAACCAACGGCTGCAAATACACATCAATTTTATTTCCGGGTGACGTGGGCCCTGGGATAAGTAGGGACAACAACAAATTTGGAGATTTCATACACTTCCATGGAGGTAAATTGTATACTGTTAATATTACTGGCCATATACTGTATGTTGTATTCATATTACCAAATGGGTTGAAACCATCACTTGCTAAACCAAGTCGCACATTACGAGAATCACTAGCAAACCGGTGATATCTTTTATCAAAATCTTTCCACACAATAGAATCTGCTGGGTGTCTCAAAGTGTTGCCATCATCTTTTCGTTTATCTTTGTGCCACCGCATTTCTTCAGCTATTTCTTTCATCATAAAAAATCGTTGTAGTTGTGGTTTTATTGGGAAGTACCGTAAGACTTTCTGAGGTATTTTATTTTTTCTGCCTTTGTCGTTATGCCATCTAGAAGTTTTGCATTTTGGGCATTCCACTGCATCTGCATGTTCCTTCCAAAAAAGCACACATTCATTCTTGCAAGCATGTATATTTTTGTAATTAAAGCCCAAGCCTCGCCTTAATCCCATTGCTTCTTTGTACGAGGTTGGCAATGTCTCTCCATCTGGGAGGGCTTTCTTTATCAAGTCAATCATCATATCGAACCCCTTGTTACTTATATTGCAGATCGCCTTTATATGAAGCATCTTTAGTATGAAAGCAATTTTTGTGAATTTCTTACAGCCTGGATAAAGTTCACAAAGCCCATCTTCCAACCTTCGATAAAAGGAGTTGATATTTTCATTAGCGCCGGTTGTGGGACCTTGTGAAGTAGAGGATTCTCCTATGTTAGCATCTAGAAAAGTCCCCATACAAACATCGCCATACAATTCTTCAATCGCATCAACCTCCTCTATCATTTCACTTGCATCAGTGTGCACATTTGCATAAGTATTTACCCTAAACTGATCTTCACCGTGAAAAATCCATCGAGTGTATGTCGGATTAAATCCGAATATGAACAAGTGACCCTTCACCATGTCAATAGGACGATAGCATCGATTTGCACAATTTTTGCATGGACACAATATCATACCACGTACATCCACACATTTAACTGCCATACTCATGAATTCTTTAACACCTTCTTGAAATCGCTTTGAACAGCGGGTAGTATACCGCATCCAACTCCTATCCATCTCAACTCCTATCCCTTCATCATGTTAATGATACACAAGTTGTTAGTAAATGCATTTAATCAAGGTGAATTTTATATGGTTGACATTATATGCCTAGTTCCAATAATATTTACTAGATATTGATATGGCAAGATGAGAGTGAGTCAGCTAATCACATGTAAATTAGGGTACTAAGTTTAGTTCTTGATATCTCAAATATTCATTTAACCAAAACTAAGGTAAGGTTCCTAAAACAGTGAATTTTTGTAGTGTCCCGCAGTAACTCATGTGCCTTAGCCATCTCCCCCATCTTACAATAAGCATCCATGATAAGTAAAAGTAATTGTATCACAATAGAACCCGGCTACATCCATTTCTTTCATCAAATTTACAGCATGCATTAGATATTACACTCTTTTTCCCTATAAAAAAAAAAAAAATTAAAATATCCATGTTTTATACAAGATATTAATTACATAGTCTCGACAATCCTAAATAATAGACTAATTATATTATATTATATTATATTATATATATATAGTACTCTACCAGAAATCTGATTCAAAATAATTCTATCAAAACCCATCTCAATAATTCTAAACCCGATCAAAACTCTCTATGCACTTTTAATTATCCTCTCTCTACATAGAAGTCTGTTTGTCCCCTTCTTCAAGCAATCTTCACACTTTTTCTTTTTTTTCATAATGCCCATTATACTGAAATTTTTTTCTTTTTCTTTTTCTTTTTCCTACATTTTAGAAAAATTCATCATTAGCCTTTTCCAATTTTGAATTTAAGATGTTGTCTGTGTGCTATATGATACTATTTACTTTTCACTTCTTTTGTTTGTCTGTTTTGTTTTAAATGTTATTTTAGTATTAGAAGTGGGGTTCGATCATATTAATCTCTCTTATCTATAGTCCGAATTTGAATTTGTTTGGTGTAGGTGAGCTCCGATTAACATATTGTTCACTATTGATTTTGTGGACCCATTGACCATTTCATTTTCATGTATCAACCCAAACTAACAAAATGGAAAAATGGTTAAGAGCTCATATTTTAGGACTTATTGTTCACTATTGATTTTGTGGACCCATTGACCATTTCATTTTTCATGTATCAACCCAAACTAACAAAATGGAAAAATGGTTAAGGGCTCATATTTTAGGACTTAGCATATGCATGTTGACAATGTATGTTTTAGTGTCTACATTTATTGTTGTTTGGAATAAACTTAAGTGGTGTTATGTACAGGCTATCAGTACCACAAGGCCAAATTAAAAGGAAAGAAAAAGAGCCAAATGGCTTTAAAGAAAAAGCTTGGGTTTTTAACATTACTACAAGAGATTGGAAAGTGGGCTAACAATGGGCCAATTTTATTTTATTTTTCCTTCTTTCTTTCTTTTCTTCCTACTTTTTTTTTTTTTTTTTGGAAATATATGGGGGACTGCCTTTGTCATTTCTGCCGTAGCATGATGGAGTCCAGAGAACATCTCTTCTTTGATTGTGGTTTCAACAATCGAATTTGGAAAGAGCTTCTTGGCCTTTGTTTAGAATCAAAACCGAAGAAGTCTTGGCAGAATGTTGAAAATTAGTGTGTGCTTGAGCAGAGGAAGGACTATCTAAAGAGCAAATTGTGTATTCTGAGCCTTGGTGCTACTGTCTATATTATGTGGAAACATAGAAATGAAATCCTACATGGGAATGTTTTGAGTTCGGAAAAAAAATGATTTTAGCCAAGATCAAATGGGAGATTCGGGCTCGTATTATGGCTAAAGGTCCTTATAAGAAGACCTCAATGAATTTGCAGCTTGCGGCTTTGTGGAATCTTCACAGAATTTTTCCTTAGTATTCTAGTTTGTTGGCTTTGGCTTCTATGTTATGTTTTAATGTGGTTGCTTTTGTGTTGTAATGGTGTTTGGCAAATGTTGTTCTGCTCTATTGTGTTCGTAGGGCTCTGTGAGCTTTCTGCGTCTCATTTGCCCTTTGTATAGCTTGGACCAGTTTTCGTGTGTTGTTTCTTGTTGTTTGGTTTATAAAAGATTTTTTTCATCAAAAAAATTTAAAAAAAAAAAAAAAAAAAAAAAAAAAAAAAAAAGAGGCAGCAACAATTGCTAGCTAATCTCAATTTACAAATGATTCTGGTGCTTTAATATAGACGCCAATTCCCACGTTTAAATTATGCAGCAAATGTACTACTACCCTGAAAAATGATACAGAAATGACACTCTGACGGTCTCCTCTCCTCCTTTTTTTTCATTAAAAACAAAAAATAACTTTTAATCAAAAAATACACTCATTTATCCTTTTTTTTTTCTTTCTGATTAAAATTCTTTTTTTTTTTAATGAAAAAGTGGAGAGAGTGGACGGTCCCTCGGTATCATTTCTCCTACTACCGTAGCCCATAGTTTCATTTCTTTCTTTTCTTCCTACTTTTTTTTTTCTTTTCTTCCCTTTCCCTTTTTCAACTTTCTAGCATCTTCGTCTAATACAGTACAGCACAACAAAAAAAAAAAAAGAAGAAGGGAAAACTAGACAAATCCATAGTTTCATTTCTTTCTTTTCTTCCTACTTGTTTATTTTCTTTTCTTCCCTTTCCCTTTTTCAACTTTCTAGCATCTTCGTCTAACACAGTACAACACACAAAAAAAAAAAAAAAAAAAAAGGGGGAAAACAAGACAAATAAAGACAAATGGACTAAAAAAAACCATGGTAACAGGAAACAAAACCAAAATGAGGGAAACTGTAGGAGAGTTTACGGTGGAAGAAGAAGGCACAGAGAAAAATAAAAAACAACCATCTCAAAACCCTTCTCAGAAATAGAAAAATAAAAAACTCAAACCAAAAATACAAACCCAGAATTGGAATTTAAGTAGAAATCCTTACCCAAAATTACAGATAAACGAGCTAGTGAGTCTGTAGGCTGCAGGACAAGTGGTCGGCGGAGCTGGAAATGGCGCCGGAGATGAGTGGTGAGGGGCAGTACGACTGATGAAGGGAAAATAGAGAGCGTAAGAGAGAGAGAGAGAGAGAGAGAGAGAGAGAGAGAGAGAGAGACAAAGACAGAGACAGAGACGTCAGAAAGAGAGAGAGAGCAACTTACCTGGTGGTGGTCTCGCTGAGTTGCTGAACTGGCGCCAGAGACGAGTCCACAGAGAGAGACAGTTGAGTGAGAGAAAGTACGAGAAGTGAGGGAGAGAGAGAGATGGTTGAGTGTGAGAAGTAAGACAGGTCAAGTAAAATTTTAGTGAAAAATAAATACGTAGCGCCAATATTAGTGGATCCCGCCTAAACTTTTGGCAAAATGGTTTTATGTATCAGCGTCAACTTTGTCGACGCTGATGTAAACTTATTAGCATCAACACCTAAAGTTGACGCTGATATTTGTACTATTAGCGTCAATAAGTTTATGTCGACGCTAATATTAATTTTTTTTTATTTTTTAATTTATGCAATTTAATAATTGTTTAATTCTATTAATTTATTTTTTTTAAAAAAAAATAATACATATTTAATAATAGAATCTTATTAACATTTTAGAAAAATAAAACCTATAAAAAAACATCATATTTAATTAAAGAAATTAATCATATTTAATTAATATTTTGATCGAACCCTATAGATCTTGCACTATCCTTGTGAACTAGTTCAAGCGATTGAAAATGCATTAAAATTGGTCAAATATTCAATCGAACCTTAATCATATCAAGTTTGATTGATTCATTGATCTTATCACAATCAATCAGATTGATGCATTGAAATCGATGAGGTGTTCAAACAAATATTGAATTGTGTAAAGTTATATAAAGCATTGATCATATTATAGTCAATCGAACTAATACACTAGGATGGTACAAATTCCTTAGAGTTCAACCAGCCATACTAATACACTACGGTCGATAAGACATTTGATCAAACCTTCAACTGTATCAATTAATTCACATGTTCATAAAGTGTACTTTGAGAAGCCATAAATTAGTCAATGACTTGGGTAATTTGAGTATTGAGCACCTCTATTGATGGATTATCATAATCCATATGGTTTAATCAAACTTGACATAATTCAAGTTCCGATCAAACATTCGATCGAATCTTGAATTATGTCAAGTTCAATCGATGCTAAATAAGATTATAGTTTATTCGATCTTACAAGGATCGGATTAATGAATTAGAATTGATTGGATGTTCGATCAAACTTTTAATTATGTCAAATTCAATTGATCATTTGATTGAATCACGATCAATTAAATTGATCTTATAATGATTAATCGGACCAATACACAAGCATAAAATAATACAAAAATCCATATAGTTCGATCAAACTTTCAATTGTGTCAAGTTCAATTGATCATTTGATTGAATCACGATCAATTAAATTGATCTTATAATTATTAATCGAAACCAATACACAAGCATAAAATAATACAAAAATCCATATAGTTCGATCAAACTTTCAATTGTGTCAAGTTCAATTGATCATTTGATTGAATCACGATTAATTAAATTGATCTTATAATGATTAATCGAACCAATACACAAGCATAAATAATACAAAATTCATATAGTTCGATCAAACTTTCAATTATGTCAAGTTCGATCGATCAAACCGATGCGTGGGAATCGATCGGATTGATCTTATCATTATTGATTGGACTAATGCACATGATAAATTAAAAATAAAAATAAAAATAAATAAATAAAACATAAAACTTTACTAATAATGTGAAAATCAAAATTAATTTTTCATAGATTTTTTTTCTACCCCTTACTTATTTTTTAATTCCTCTGTATATATGTGTATGTATTTCTTTTTTTTTTAATGGAACATATGACCACGTGGTAGGTTTTGATTGGTTTGCCATTAAATTTCATTTATGATACATAATAAAAGTCATTAAAAACCAAAAGATTGAAATGACATTTAACACAAAAATTAAAAAAAAAAAATAGAAAAACTTTAATGGGAATATAAAAAGAAGAATTTTTTTCTATAGGTTTCAATTTTTTTTTTTTTAAGTTTATTAGGTTTATATATATATATATTTGGTTACGCAGGCTCATTAGCGTCCACATAATAATAAGTTATGTACGGAGATTATTAGCGTCGACTGAAAAGTCGACGCTGATAATCTTTTATTAGCGTCCGCTCCGAATTGTCGACGCTGATAATAGGATTATCAGCGTCGACATTTTGTGTCGACGCTGATATGGTTCATATTAAACATATCAGCGTCGACAAAGAGGTCGACGCAGATAGTTACTTATTAGCGTCGACAAAAGTAGACGCTAATACATAAATTCGCTGCTATTTTTCCACCCGCACGAGGGAAGTTTTCCTGCCAGGTTATTAGCAACGACACATTAGCGTCAACAACAATATGGACGCTAATAGTGCATTTTGTTCAATAATTAGCGTCAAGTATTTTGTGGACGCTAATAGTGTTAGGAGTCGACGCTGATATTCAACTATTACCGTCTACTTTGAAAGTGGACGCTGAAAGTGTACTATTAGCGTCAACTTTTTTGTCGACGCTAATAGTGTCGCCCCTAATGAGTAAATTTCTTGTAGTGATTCATTAATGCCTCAAGATTTAAACCGTTGGACTTATTAGTGATTAATGCCATAGGGTCTAAGCCTTGGTCTTTTTATTATTAGTGAATTACTGATCAGTGCCTATGGACTCTCACCATCTTAGGTCTTATTAAAACCTATGGTCTGAATCAGTACTGCCTTAGGACTATTCCCCTTGGTCTTTGCCTTAGGACTATACCCATTAGTCTTTGCCTCGGGACATTAACCATCAGTCTAACTGATTGATTCATGCATTGGGACTTTCACCCGCAGTCTTCGCCTCAGGACTATACCCCTTGGTCTTTGCCTTGGGTCGTTAACCTTCAGTCTTTTCTTGTTATCAGGTCATATGTTCTCACAGTAAAATATGCAATGACAGTTTATCAGTATAATCATTAATCATGTCAATAATATACTCAATAAAATAGCCAAATAGGTACAGTTCCAAAAAAAAATATGTTACACACAACTCGTATACAATTAAATAAAACAGACATCACAATGTCATCAAAGACCACCAACACGTATCATCCTCAACGAGTAAGTAATACTCACAGCAGTGACATATACATTATTCCAAACAAACATGTTAAATACCAAACAACTCGCATACGATTAAATAAATCAAACTTCAATACATAATCAAAAACTACCACACGTATCGTCCCCAGTGAGTAAGAAATACTCGCAATTATTTCCTGCTTTCAAAAAGGTTCACAGATAATTGTTCATTGCAATATATATTTAATACAAATAATAGTAAATTAGTACAATCCACTAATTAAACTCATATTAATACTATTTTCATTTTTAGCCTTTAAACCTTAGCATAATATCTAACATCATTTAAACATAATAACGGCTTATAAAATGGATTAATTATAATGCCACATATTTCATGTGGGCATTATAACAACATTTATTATGAAATGGCCAAAATATCCTTTTAATTCAAAAGGTTATTATGATATTATTAACATAATATCCTTTATAGAAATAGACATATTAATACAATATTTAAAGTGGGTATTGTTTCAATTGTTTTAATTGAAACAATGAGATACCAAAATAGGATTAAACCACATATAACTTATTTGTATATTAAATGAACTTAATAACATCTCTATAATTAATGAGTTTTATACATTAAAAACAAGTAAATAGAATATTAACGTAAAATAACCTTATTTTATTCTTTATAAAATCTAACAGAATGACGGCATTTGTATTAACAATGCCTAATATTACTTTAAAATATTTGAGCGACGTAACAACGCTTTAATAAAATATTTACTTTTTATTTCAAATTAACCCAACTACAAATATATATATATATATATATATAAACATTCAAATTTGATGTATACACACTCTTTTGGTTCAGTTAACCCCATACACACACACACACATATATATATACATATCATTTTAACGTATATCAGTAATATTCACACACGTCTTTATCAACACACACAATTCGACACACCCACCCACATGTCTATATATTTTACCACACGCATTCAACAATCACACACGTTCACATTTATCGCTCCATACAAATGAAGCATTCTTTCTTGTAAGAGCAGTGAGTGGCCCTGACAATGAAGAAAACCCCTCAATAAACCTCTTGTAATACCCTGCTAAGCCTAAGAAGCTACGGATCTCCCGCACACTTGTTGGCCTTTCCCATTCCACAACTGCTTGCACTTTTGCTGGATCAACCGCAAGGCCATTCTTGTTTACAACATGACCCAAGAATGCTACCTCTTCCAGCCAAAACTCACACTTCTTGAACTTTGCAAATAATTTCTTTTCTCGCAGCCTTTCCAACACCATCTTCAAGTGTTCCTCATGCTTTGCATAATTGGCCGAATAAATCAATATGTCATCAATAAATACCACCACAAAAGAATCCAAGTATTCATGGAACACCTGGTTCATCAAATCCATAAACACAGAAGGGGCATTAGTCAATCCGAAAGGCATCACCAAGAACTCATAATGACCATACCTCGTTCTAATCGCCGTTTTGGGAATGTCTTCTTCTCTCACTTTCAGCTGATGGTACCCCGAAAGAAGGTCTATTTTCGAGAACACCAAAGCTCCTTTGAGTTGATCGAACAAATCGTCAATCCTTGGTAAGGGATACTTATTTTTGATAGTAACCCTATTCGACTCGCAGTAATCAATACACATCCGCATAGATCCATCTTTCTTCTTTACAAACAACACCGGCGCTCCCCACAATGATACACTTGGGCGGATGAAGCCCCGGTCAAGCAACTCTTGAAGTTGCTTTTTTAACTCTCTTAACTCTGTCGGTGCCATTCGATAAGGTGCCTTGTGGATCGGCTGAGTCCCCGGCACTAAGTCAATGGAGAACTCAACTTCATGATCTGGAGGTAAACCTGTGACTTCAAAGAAAACATCCGTGTAGTGACATACTATCAGAATATTTTCCAACTTCGCTTGAGTCTCTGGCTTAGCTTGTACATATGCTAAGTAAGCATGTGCGCCGTCTCTGACATTTTTGAGAGCTTGAACGGCAGAGAGGAGTGGTGGAGTAGATCATACTCTATATCCACAATATGTTAACTCTTCTATGCCATGAAGTCGGAAAGTGATCTCTTTCCTACGGCAATCCATGTTAGCATTATACTTCGATAGCCAATCCATTCCAAGAATGACATCAAAGCCCAGCATGCCAAATACTGCTAACGTCGTCGGTAAGACTTTCCCTTCAATCACAATAGGACAATTGCCCACATACTTTTTACAAGTGACAGCGTCGCCGACAGGAGTGGCTACACATATATTATGCTCTAATGGTTTTGTGTTCACTCTACACAACTTCAAGTATGTTGATGAGATAAACGAATGCATAACACCCAGATCAAACAATACACAAGCAACTCTACCGAACAATGAAATCGTACCTGTGATCACATCGGTAGCATTGTCCTTAGCTAGGACATTCTCTGGGGTGATGGCATACACCCAGGCTGGAACTGTAGGCCTAGGCTGATTGACACTGGCCTGAGACCCCTGTCCTTTACTTGCACCTGCTTGAGTGCATTCTTTAGCATAGTGGCCTGGCTTGCCACACTTGAAGCATACAACAATTCCCATTCTGCAGACCCCTGTATGTGACTTCCCACATGTGTTGCATCTTGGATTTCCACTACTACCATGGCTAGGAGTGTTTCTTCTTCCTTGTGACCCAACATTTCTGCTAGTGGCTTGCTTCTTAGGCGGTGGTGTGGAGGAAGTTTCTGCAGACCTTGTCCTCTTCCTAGTGAAATAGTCTACAGTTGCTGCCTTAATTCCTTTCTCTGTCATAGTCGCCATGTGTACCATTTCTGAGTAGTCAGTCACCCTGACATGGATGATCCTTTCAAGAATTCGCGGAGTCAACCCATCACAAAATTGCTAAGCTTTTGATTCTTCATCCTGTATAAGGTTCGGGGTATACCCTGACAACCTTTGAAATTCAGCTGAGTACTACTCAACTGTCATAGATCCCTGTTTCAGATCCTGGAAATCTCTTGCACATTGCTGCCTTTGTGCACGTGAGAAGAAACGATTGTTAAACTCTCTTCTAAAGCGCTCCCAGGGAATAGGAACAACTTGCCCATACTATTTAGTGAGGTGTATTTTCCTAGACTTCCACCAGTTCTTGGCCTCACCTCTTAGCTTCAAGTTTGCATAGTCCACCTTTAGTGCATCAGTACTGATAAGTGTCAAATGTTGCACATTCAAGCCCCTTAACTTATATATGTTAATTCCTTAGCGTTGTTATTTGTTTGATTTTGTGTCGTTTTAATGTTTTCAGGTTTTAAATAAAGATGCAATTAATTCCATTGATTTTGGGCTTAAAACACACTTTGAGAAGACCTAAAAGATATTGGTAAGCTTAACCAATCATAATAGAAGACCTATATGATGTGGTTAAGTTTAATCAAATCAAGTGAATGATTAAATCGGAATTTCTCCATTAAGAGTCAAAATCGGATTGGATTCAAATTTGGATTCTGCATATGTCTCAGTGTTTGGATTATAACTTTTGCTTCAGATATTGGATTGCAATGAAATTGGTGGCGTTGGAAAGCTAATAAAAAGTAAAACAAATATGTCAGAAATAAATTTTCCATAATTCGGACGTTTACTATGTCAAAATCGTCCCGCAATAAAAGACCGCAATTCTGGACGAATTTGGAATCCTTTTCCTACTTGGATTGAAGTTTCAATCTCCTACTTGGACAAGAAGACTCAAGAGACTATTTTTCTGGAATTCCAATGGCTTCTAGGACTTGTGTGCTTCCTATAAATAGACCCCTAAGTTTCAAGAGAAGCTGGTGCTTGTGCTTGTGGTTAGCTTTAGACAAAATTCTTCTTGGAGGCTTGACAAGTTGAAGAGGAGAAGAACATGGCAGGAGGCCATCTCAGCACCACGATGAGCAGCTAAATTCCTAATAGGATGTTGATGTAGCCCTTTCAAAGTAACAATGGTTTAATTGGATTTTAGTTTGGGATTTTCTCTATGAATGATGGTTGTATAATTGTGAGAATTGATTTTAATGTTTATATTCAATCATTATGAATTTCTTATCTTGTCTTAGAAAGTCTTTTATATTGATTGAACTCAATCCTTCATGTTTTCTGTGATTATGTGAATGATTGTTATACAACAATTTTAATTGATATATGATCAAGAGGATTAGATAGACCATGCCAAGGGAAGACGGATTGTACTACACCCTAGTTTAGTATAATTTAGGTAGACAGTCTGTGCCAACCGAAGATGGGTTATACTATTCCATTAATTGTGTGTATATCCTATTAAAGACGTAGCTAGTCCATGGCAAGGGAAGACGGGTTGTACCGCATCTTAGTGGTTAGGTGGACGGTCCGTGCCAACCGAAGATAGATTATACTTATTCTTTAGAGGTAATTTCTTGACTACTCGAGTGAGACGAGCCCAATATCATGCATAGTATGAATTTTCCTTATTAATTTATGATTGACCATTGTTATGCGGTGAGTGGTGAAATCAATCCCCTATTCTTTCTCTCATCCCAACTTTATTTATTGTTATGTCTTTTACTTTTATGTATTTATTTTTAGAAAACAAAATCAAATCAAATATATTTTAAATTAAGTTATATTTAATCTCGATAAGCTTGATAATAATACCTACGCAGTCCTTAAGGTTCGACACCCTCTTTATAGCCTTATCCTACAAGGATTCATCCTATTGCGAGTGCTTATTTATTATTGATATATTTTGGTAAACAAAAGACCACATCAAGTATAGTGCAATGTCTCTGTCAAATCCTCATGAGAGGTAAGCCAATCAACAACTGCAACTGGACCCTCATCCCCATAGAAGTCAGGCGATTTATGACTGATGAAATGAATGGAGGAACATCCAACCACAGGAGCATGCTCAGCTGGCCTAGGTGCAGCAGCTAACAAAGCGTCCCAAAACAGCCTAAAATCAAGCATGTATTGTGGAGGAGGCGGAGGAAGTGGTGGTGCATCACCGCCACTTCCCTGAACAGACTCCTCGTCCAAATAGAGACGTGGAACTCTACGTCATCTAGGCGGCAGATTCATGTCTGCACAATGAAATGCCACATAAACAACACTACGTAAGAAAGGTTAAATGCATTACAATATCCATGAAATGCACACAAGAATCCTAAATTTTTTTTTGTCTATGTTAAAGCTTTTAGAATCCTAAGGCTCTTTATAATCCTGAAGTCTAGGGCATCTCCTAAGTTTCTGCTTTCCGCTTTTCCTAACTAACTCTAGAGCTAACTGTTAAGATACCATCTGCTGTGACGACCCTCTTTTTTTTTTGTAAACATGCATATAGAGTAAAATTGATCCTCACAGTGGCACGACTACTTGTCACCTAGCCAACAATGTACACGTTCCATAACCTGTACCTGATATTCAAAGTAACATCTAACACAACGGAATATATTATAATACCAATTAGCCATAACGGAAAGCATATCTATAACTAGTCTGTGGTCCATACAAAAAAGAGCCATTTACCCATGTCTATCTGTTTAAGGCTTACAACATATACCACAATCACAAAAGAATGGCTAAACCAAAAATAAGTGACACATGAGTCACCAGCCACATACAAAAGTATCCAAAAGACAAAGGACTCCGTAGTCCAATACATTACGATTGTCGCTGTGGGCTTCAATCGTAATACCCCAAATATAAAGCCACTGGGTCATCATCTAGCTCAGGAGTACCTGCAGTCACAGCATCAGAATCTGCACGATTACGGGGGTTGCTGCATCCGTACAGGTGGAATTATGAGCCCACCGTCTTAGCATAAATGATTACACTAAGACCTCAGGGGTATACTATTCACTAAGTTTTCGCAAAGAACCAACCTTTCCTTTTTTAGTCTCGCATACACTATAACAGCTACCAATTTATAAACTTTTGTTTGAAAATCCTCATAGCTGATATAACAAACACCGACTAATAGAAAACATTTAATGCATACTATGTAGCTCCGAACATATATAGAAGTTCCAATCATCCCACCTTGGAAGCAACTATATACCTTCTCACCTACTATAATACTTTTGTATTTGGTGGCTCAAATGTACAAAGAAACAGCATTGCCAAATGTAGGTAATTTCATGTCAAAAGACATCCAGTAGCGTACAATCTACGTACATCAAGCATAAAACAATGGCGGCTCAAATGTACAAAGAAACAACATTGCCAGATGCAAGTAACTTCATGTCAAAAGACACTTACATTACCCAATCCAGTAGCATACAATCTCGATACATCAAGCATAAAACAATGGCGGCTTAAATGTACAAAGAAACAGCATTGCTAGATGTAGGTAACTTAATGTCAAAAGACACTTACATTACCCAATCCAGTAGCGTACAATCTACGCACATCAAGCATAAAACAATGGCATCTTACTCAGCAATACAAAGAAACAGCATTGCCAGATGTAGGTAACTTCATGTCAAAAAAACACTTACATTACCCAATCCAGTAGCGTACAATCTAGGTATACTAAAGCTCGATGCCTTTAAATCATGAAACAAGAAATATATATATATATATATATATCATAAAAATAGCACACACAAACACACTATGATATGTGTATGCATATGTCAAGCGAATGGGGACCGTATCCCAATGAATAGGGACCATATCCCAAAGAACAAGGACCGTATCCCATATTAACGTCGAGTCCGTAACTCCAGAGAACAGGGACTGTATCCCAAAGAACAGGGATCGTATCCCAAAGTTTGTGTCGTTAAGTATGCAATGCATCATGTCCCAATTTTATAACTCACACTAAAAAATCCCAATTATTTACAATGCAACCATAGTCTACAAAATTCCCAACCAAACATACGGTCACAAAAATCATTCCAAACTCCACATATTATATTTTCTACTTCAAAGCATCATCATAATTTCAATATACTCAAAAGTACTTAAAACAACCAAAACAATTATAATCAACATACAGTTGGTTTGGATTTATAAAACATAATATATTTTGCAATTCATTAATATATGAAAATAATAATTTCTCAGTGAGTAGAATACTCACCTTGGATTGCTCGCACTCCCGATTCCAACACTCCTAGGTTTGACCCTCAAAGTGCCGCTCTAATCACAACACAATGCACTATTTAGCTATATAACCAACAACTATAACCATTAGCAGTTTGAATTGCTCAAAGGTTACGACACAAGTTTCCCGCTAATTAACTAAACCTATACATGAAAATATTCCTAATTTTACAATTAAAACTCTCCATTTATACAAATTACTATTTTTAGGACCTAATCCCACAAATGCCTATTTTCATAAAACCCATAGATAATTTGAAATTATTTAACACTTCCAATGCAATTAATCCATAAACTCTCAATCTATGTTTTAAACACTTCAAAACCCTCAAATTAATTTAACTCATTAAATTAGTGTAGCGCCCCGGATTTTAAGTAATTAAATAAATGTCTTAAATGAGAATTTAAGACCGAATAAAATAGACAAGTCTAGAATTGACGTTCAATTCTAGAGACTCGACGCTCGAACGGCTTAATATTGTTGGAAACAATATTCACATCGATCAGTTAATAAAATACGTGGCTTTAAACACGATATTTTAATCCTCGATGAATAATGAGGAATATATGAATATTTATGAAAATAAATATTCTTTGGTCTTATTATTTATAAACTGTAATTTTATAAATGAAGAATAATATTATTATACTCTAATAATATTACGAGACTAATTAATAAACAGATTGAATTAATCAGTGGATTAATTGATGCGATAATATTATCGAATAATATTAATGTGTAATATTTACTGTATGAAATAATATTGTATAAATTATATATATATTTGCAATGTATATATTCATTGTGCTATAATATTATTGAGATAATAATATTATCGATGAAACAAACTAGACACAAAACGGATATAGATTATAGTTTTAATGAATTATACAAAGACCCAATGTAAAAATATCCGCGGATAAAACATCTCAAGATATTTTTGGAAGAGATATTTTTGTGAGAGATTTTTATAAGATATTTTTATATGGAAGATATTTACAAGACTTAATGATTAAAAAAATAAATAAATAAATATCCTATATTTTTATAAGACACTCGAACACTACTCTCCTCTTTCCTATTATTTCTTTCTTCCTTCTTTCTTCGTTCTGTTCTTCCTTGTTCCTTCCGAAACAGAGACAACGAGAGGGAGAGAGTGAGACAGAGATGAGAGAGGTCAAAGAGACGAGAGAATGAGAATGGGAGAGAGAGATGCCGTGAATCAAAGAGAGAGAGACCGAGAGATTGGGAGAGAGAGGATCCGGTGGATCCGTGAGTGGGAGACCCGACAGGGCAGGAGGGAAATCCGACCACTCAGAGGTCCGGTTCCCGGTGGGTGGTGCTGGGTCGTCGCCGGCAGAGCCAAAGCCGACGATCGGTGGAACCCAGGAGCTCCGATCGTGAAACCCGCAACCCGCCAGACCCGCAACCCGATCCTTTGAAGCCGTGAACCATTGAACCCGAGTGAGACTCGGTTCTCCATGGAGGTTTTTTAGCGATGTCTGGTGGTTCCAGCAGTGATTTCCGGCAAGGTAAGGTGACTTTCCGGCCGATCCACGAAGACCCGAAGCCTTTGACCCAAAACCCGACCCGGTGACCCGTCAGACCCGAGAGGAAGACCCGGTTCCGGTGGCTTTTCCGGCCGAATCGGTGGCTTTTCCAGTGGATTTTCTGATTAAATCCTCAAGGTATAAAAACCCTATGATTAAGTTTAATTTGTTAAATCTATTATTGTAGATTTGTGTATGATTGGGCATTTTAGGGTTCTACCCGATTGTGTTAAAATGGGTTGTGATGTTTTCAATTGATTTGTATTTTCTGTTGTGGGTTCCTGTTATGGCCGAATGGTTAGGAGTCCCTGTTCTTGTTGGGCATTTTTCGGTTGGCTGATTTGGTGCTTGTGCGTGTGTCGGCTAGTGGTGGGTGTGTTCACTATTTTGTACGACTGAGCCGTGTTCTCTGTGGGTGCTGTTTTGATTAGTACTGTGTAGGGATTTTTGGTTGTTGTTTCCCCTGTTGTTGCTGGCCGGATAGTTGTAATATGTGTGGATGTTGGACAGTGGCCGTGTGCTGTGTTTGGGTAATTTTAGTGTTGATTGTGTTCCCAGTAGCTTGGTCCGCAGTGATGATTTTGCTGTGATGTGTTTCCCGTTTCGGTTTACTGGCAGTGAGGGATTGGATTAGGTTTGTGTCCATTGTTGATGGGTATTCGGATTTGGGGATTTCATTGATTATGAGTTGATTTTAGGTTATTAATGATTTTGATGTTGAAATCGTCTCTAGAATTGGCTATGTACATGAGTTAAGGTATTAGTATTTCCTGCTTATGGTGATTTATGGAATATTGGCTGCGGATATAACTTTTGGATATATTGGTTAATTGTGTTTACTGGTTAGCATGTATTTCCCCTATCTTGCAAGGAATTATGATTTAATAATTTTGGCCATGTATTATGTTTTAGGATTCATTTATTGGTATTGAGTTGGTTGATTAGGTTGATAAGTTGAATTGGAAGTTTAGTAATATTTAGAGACTGGAGGTTGAGATGATTGTGGATTTAATTGAGTTTTAGATCATGCTCTATGTTTTAAGTGTATTTCTATTTTAGTTGATATAGCTGAATGTATGTATTTTGGAAATTATCATATGTACCTCGATTAGGACCTATGTTGCCTATATATGGTTTTGACAAATTATGTTAGTTAATAATAATTAATATGTGTCGCTTGTGACTCCTCAAGTTAGATATTGATTATAGTTATAGGTTTGATTATAAGCTTGAATATTATGTACATGAGTTCTATGATTTATGAGGAAATAAATATATGAGCATTGTTGTTGAGTTATCTGGTTTGATCATGTAATGCATTGTTTTAGAGATTGAGTGTTATGGAAATTGAGCATGCTGTTTTACTGTGAGTTCTTTAATATATGATAATTGTTATAGTTAATATGTTTTAAAACAAATGTTTTGTTAATTGGTTTGGTGCTTGGATTGATGTTCCCTAAAGATGATTAGGTTTTGTTAGAAATATGCATAAGTTTCTTGTTGGCTGATTTATCTGTGCCAAAGAAAATGATATTAAGAACTTTAGATTGAACTCAAGCGCTACTCAAGCCCTAGATTAGATATTATTCTAAAGTATTGATTTGCTAATTGATTAAGTAAATATTAAGACTTAACCATGTTAAGTGTTCATAAATGTAAGTGATTTTCCAATTAATAGATGATTGCTTCTATGTATGTGTATATGTATAAAAATAGAATTCATGTTTAGGCATGAGTTTCTAAAAGGAATGTTATTGACCTTCTATGCATATAAATATGTATTTGATGTAGATGATGAACTGAGACTGCACGAAAGGGCTGTAAATATAAATTACTTACTGAGGGTAGTACTGGATTTCAATAATGTTGTGTTTATGTTTTATTTTAATTGGATGCGTGTGATTGATCATTGCATACATTTAATAATTAACCTATTAATATTGGTTGCTACCGTCTTCCAAAGGTTCAGGATGAGAATAGTGCCTGGAACCGAAAACCCAATAATTCATATTGATTGCTACTGTCTTTCAAAGTGCTAGTGGAGTGACGTGGGACGTACTCTGCTAGGGCGGAAACCATGCTAATAAAATGTAATGTAGAGGGTACGGCCTCGAGATATACGCTGACCGGGGGTACGGCCCTTATATGAGTGGAGTGTCATGACTACATTAAACTGTTAAACTTTGCATGAAAACTATCACTACATCATTATGCCATATCTCTGTTCCTTAAATAACGCATAAATCATGATGTTGTTGAATGACAGTTAGCTCACTTATGGAACTATGGGATTGTGGCGGTAACCACCTTCTCATAGATGTTTGCGCAGGTTCTGAAGATTATGGATTGGATTAACTGCTAGCTTAAGAGATTTAAAGCTGTGTAGTTAGGATTTCAGTACTTTGTACTCATAAATGTTTGTACTATTTGCGTGTAACATGTTTAGACATTTACTTGTATTTATTAAGTCCCGTGTATGCTTTAGTGTCATATGTGACACATGTTTCTTTGTAAATAGTGTAAAGACTTTTAATGTATTTCTAGAGGATGTCAGTTAAAGCTCTGAATGTGTTGTAAGGGAATTGTCCCTGATGTTTGAAAAAAAAAGATATTCGTATTTTCTGTTGCCAGATTTATCATCTCTGAATGGTTAATGACACGTAATTATCCAGATATAATTACTTACATTTTTTGTAAAAAGCGGGTCGTTACAATTAGGGTTTCCTAAACTTAACCCATAATTATAAAACACTACCCTAATCACAATATCATTAACCCATAGCATTTACTAAGGGTTAATCCCCTAAAATACAACTAAAATCAAGTAACTAAAAGTTAGGGTTTGAGGAAAACTCACCACAAGATCACCAAACCAAAACTCAAAGTTCGGGTAACTTCAAGCAATTTCCAACAAGCCCAAATACCTAAAGAACATAGAAGATTAAACTCATTTATAGGATTTTACCCAAAAATCACAAAACCATGAGTTTAGTGTTTTACCTCAAAGCAAACGGTAGGATCGTAGATCCAAGTGCAAGGATCACGTTTCCGAAGACGAATAGAAGATCGGATCGTTGGATCTTCTAAAATCACAATTTTTGTATATAGGGAAATGAGAAATCTCCCTCTCCCCCCTTATCTCTTCTCTCGGCCACACAGAAAGAGACAGTGCCTCTTTCTTCTTTTTCTTTTTGTTTAAGTGAGGCGCATGTGCGCCTCACCACATTTTTTTTTAAAAGGACCATCGGGGCCCTTTAATTAAAATGGCCAATGGCCATTTGCTCAAATGGCCGAATGGCCTTTTGAGCAAAGGCCGTGTGGCCTTTGTTTATATTTTTAAAAAAAAAAAAAAAAAAAATTATTGTACTTTTTTAATTCATCATTTTTTTTTTTTACTTTCTTTCCAAATTTTCTTTTCAATTTCCTTTTATTTATTTATTTATTTATTTTATTAACCTAAAAATATCACTTACATTTTTTTGGACATTACATCCCTCCCTCCTTATAAAAATTTCGTCCTCGAGATTTGAACATTCAACCATTACGTGATCATGCAAACACGTGAACATAAAACTCGGTATTTTATTAAACTGAAAGTTTAAGGTCCGTTTGAACTTTTATTAAACTTAAACTATAAAGGCTCCTTAATAAATGAATATTCATATTTATTCTTTTGCCTTATTATTATGTCATAAATCATATTTTAAGATATTTTATTTAATATCCTAAAATACGGGGTGTTACAGTGTCTCATTTCATGCCATGTGTTGGTCACAAGTTTCTAGAAGATGTGACGACCCTTTCTTCTTCTTTTTTTTTTTTAAAAAAAAAAACATCCAAATGAGTCATCATAGTGGCATGACTACATGTCACTAAGCCAACTCATAGTACACATTCCTTAACATGTACCTGATATATCAGAGTTACATAATATATGCAGTGGAATACAAAATCTAACTGCAGAAGTCAACATCATAATCATAATCTGTCTATTACACAAAAGAGCATATTAATGTCTATCTATTTGAGGCTTAAACATAAGGTATGCATCCAAAAGAATGGCTACATCTACGTGTTACAAGTCACACTAGCCATATACAAAATACGCAAAAGGGACTTAAGCACAAGTTATGCATACAAAAGAATGGCTACATCTACGTGATACAAGTCACCCTAGCCATATACAAAATACACAAAAGGGACTATCTGAGTCCGACACTCCTACGATTCAAGCAACGTGCTTAGTCGTAGTACTCCACATAGTGTGCAACGGAGTCATCCTCCACATCATCAATACCTGCATCCAAAGAAGCTCCATCTATACGGTTGTGGTGGTAGCCACATCTGTATAGGTGAAAGTGTGAGTTCACCGCCCCAATAAGAAGTGCCGAGGCCTCAGTAGTATAAAACTCACTAAGTATACAATTTCCACAATATAAATGCATGCAGGGTTCAACAGCGTTATTCAAAAATCATTAAGTTCACATAACAACACATCATCAAGTACAAGTCACGTTGTTCATCAATCACTTATATATTATCATGGTTTCTATTAACAATGTTCCACGCATGACATATGCAATACTCTGCATTTTTTACCAACTCCACAGCTAGGGGCTACGACCCTAGGCTTACGCATAGAACCCGAAAATACCAACTCACCTGTGCTAGAGCTACGATTCTAGGCTTACCATAACACCACCCGTAAAGCCACATACCCGCAAGGCACACAACCCATAAGTGCTAGAGCCACATACCCTAGACTTACCTTTTACAACATCGCTCGTAAAGCCACGTACCCGCAAGGCAAACAAATACATGGGTGCTAGAGCCACATACCCTAGACTTACCTTTTACAACACCGCCCGTAAAGCCACATACTCGCAGGGCAAACAACTACACGAGTGCTAGAGCCACATACCCTAGACTTACCTTTTACAACACCGCCCGTAAAGCCACATACCCGCAAGGCAAACAAATACACGAGTGCTAGAGCCACATACCCTAGACTTACCTTTTACAACACCGCCCGTAAAGCCACATACCCTCAGGGCAAACAAATCCACGAGTGCTAGAGCCACATACCCTAGACTTACGTTGTATACCAAGTAATCATATACTACCATTACCATAACATATTCAATTCCCACGATCCATAACTCAATCACATTATTCTCATTCATCTTCCTTCCGACGCATACCACATTCATAATATAATTTCATGTTACTCAATCCCCACCAATTCCAAACATATCAAATTCAATCATCTCAACATTAACTCACTAATAATTCTCACATATCAATTTCAACCCAATATATCACAACTCAATCACAAATAATTTTTTATCAAGAATTCCATAAATCATATAAAACCAAGATTCATCAACATCCATTTATCCATACAATTTACAATTCAATATAACACAACTCAGTCACAAATAATTTTTATTAACAATTCCATAATCATATAAAACCAAGATTCATCAACATCCATTTATCCATACAATTTACAATTCAATATAACACAACTCAATCACAAATAATTTTTTATCAACAATTCCATAATCAGATACAACTAAGTACTAAAAATGTAAATCTACGTTCTTAGGATCCCTCAGTGAGTAGAATACTCACCTTAGGCCGTTCGCACGCCAATTCCAATGACTCTAAGTTCAACTCGCAAAGCGCCACTAAAACATAATATAATGCACTAAGTTAGCTTCATTTTTATTAATTGCACTAAGTAGCACTTTGAATCACTCAAATGCTATGTCATAAATTACCCATAATATTCTAGGGTTTATAAACACATACCCATAATTTAAAAATGCTAATCTAACCGCAATAATATAAACCCATGGGTATTCACTTAGAGTAAATTACATAAAACACGACTTAAATAATTATACCCAAAAATTAGGGTTAGAGAAATCTTACTCAAAGTTCACCAAACCAAAATCCAAGGTTTGGGTAGCCTCAAGCAACCTCCTAGTAGCCCAATTCCTAAAGAACAATAGGATTATACTCACATTTTATGAGATTTTGCCCAAAAACCCAAAAATATGAATTTAGCAATTTACCTCAAAACAATCGGTCAAAACGTAGATCAACACGTGTGTATCATGTTTCCAAAGTTAGATTTGAGATTGGGAGCTTAGATCTTCGTAGATTTGAGAAAAAAACCTTAAAACTCTCCTCCTCTCTTCTCTTCTCTCTCTCTCTTTCTTTCTTTTTCTTGTTTTTCTTCTTTTCACAGAGAAGGGCCATGCGCCCTTCTCTTTTCTTCTTCTTCTTTTTTTTTTTTTTTTTTTTTCTTAAGGTCAATGCGCCTCACCTTCTTTTATTTTATTTTTTTTTTCTTTTGAGGAGGGTCGAGTGGCCTTCCTTTTCTTCAAGTGGGGCGCAGGTGTGCGCCCCATCTGTTTCAAATGAAGGGCCGTATGGCCCTTTATTCTTCTTCTTCGTATTTTTTTTTTTCATTTCTTTATTTTCTTTGCATTTTTAATGACATTAAATTAACTTCTATCAATTATTTACCTAAATTTTGTATTTTAATTACTACAAAATATCTCGAACGTTACATCCCTCTCTCCTTATAAAAATTTTATCCTCGAAATTTGAACGTTAAGACACCTAACACATGTAATCTAGCATTTTTAATTCAAAGATTAGAATGGAGATGATATGAATCCGATGTTCCTACCTAAGTTTACTCAAATAGGTGGGGATATTTCTCTCGCATTTGTTGTTCGAGCTCCCATGAGGCTTCTTCAACTCCGTGATTCCGCCATAGAACTTTCACAAGTGGGATGGTTTTGGTTCTCAGCCGTTGCTCTTTGCGATCCAACACTTGCACAAGCATCTCCTCGTATGTTAGGTTCGGCTGAATATCAAGAGGCTCGTAGTTTATCATGTGCAACGGATCACGAACACACTTTCATAGCTGACAGACATGGAATACGTCATGGACGCTCGACAAATTTGGAGGGATTTCAATCTTGTAAGCAAGTGGGCTCACACGTTTCAGCACTTGGAATGGTCCAACATACATTGGACTAAGTTTTCCCTTGTTGCCAAATCACCATACATTCCTCATTGGTGACACCTTAAGGTATACAAAGTCGCCAACCATAAACTCCAACTTGCGGCGATGCCTGTCTGCATAACTTTTTTGTCGACTTTGGGCTGTGAGCATCCGCTTCCGAATGAGTGTAATCTTCTCCTTCATGTCTTACACCTTTTCTGGGCCTAGCAACTGTCTCTCACCCACATCATCCTAATACAATGGCGACTGACATTTTCGCCCATACAAAGCTTCAAACAGCGCCATACCAATAGTAGTTTGAAAGCTATTGTTGTAGGAAAATTCAACCAGGGGTAGATAGCGTATCCAATTTCCCTTGAAGTCCAATACACATAACCTGACCATATCCTCGAGAGTTTGAATGGTTCTCTCGGATTGGCCATCGGTTTGTGGGTGGTAGGCGGTACTGAAGTTCAATTTCGTCCCCATCGCACTCTGCAATTTGTCCTAAAACCTCGAAGTGAACCGTGGGTCATGGTCTGACACAATAGAGATAGGTACTCCATACAGCTTCACTATCTCACGTACATACAACTCAGCCAGTTTATCCAATTTGTCTAAAACTTTGATGGGGAGGAAATGAGCACTCTTCGTCAATCTGTCAATAATCACCTATATAGCATCTTGCCCACTTGGTGCTTTTGGAAGACCAACAACAAAATCCATGGCAATTTGATCCCACTTCCACATAGGTACATCAAGCGGCTGAAGTTCCCCAGCTGGTCTTTGATGTTCAGCTTTCACAAGCTGGCAAGAAAGACACTATGCAACATACTCAGCAATATCCCTCTTCATGCCACACCACCAAAACTTATTCTTCAGGTCTTGATACATCTTGTTATTGCCTGGGTGAACAGTGTAACGTGTCTGATGAGCCTCATCAAGAATGTCTCTTCTTAACTCTGCATCATTAGGAATGACTGTTCTTCCATTACCAGTCTTCAATATCCCATCCTCAGCCAGGTAGTATCTAGATGCTTCACCATGCCTGGCCCCATCAATAGTGTCCTGTAATTCAAGATCATTCTCTTGCGCCTTTCTAATTCTGTCATTACATAGAGGCTAAATCATGAGTGCCACCATAACCGGAGGTCCACCAGTCATTACCTCACTAATTCGAATAATGGCAAACTGCTGCGACATCTATTCTATAAGCTCATCAGGCTCGACCTCACCACCACAAGACTTCCTACTTAGAGCATTAGCCACAACATTAGCTTTAGCAGGATGGTAGAACATCTTGCTATCATTGTCCTTCAACACCTCCAGCCATCTGCGCTGCCTCATGTTCAAGTCTCTTTGTGTGAAAATATATTTAAGGCTTTGATGATCAGTGGGAATTTCACACTTCTCACCATAGAGGTAATGTCTCCAAATCTTCAAAGCATACACAACTGCTGCCAATTCCAGGTCATGAGTAGGGTAGTTTTTCTCATGTTCTTTCAACTGTCTAGAGGCATAGGCCACAACCCGGCCTTGTTGCATAAGAACGCATCCCAACCCTTTCTTTGACACATCTGTGTAAAGAACGTATCCCACAAATTCCATGGGTAGTGTAAGTACAGGTGCGGTCACAAGCCTTCGCTTCAACTCTTGGAAACTCTCTTCACATTCTACACTCCATATGAATGAGGCATTCTTCTTTGTGAGAGCGGTGAGTGGCCTTGACAGTGAGGAGAATTTCTCAATGAATCTTCTATAATACCCAGCCAACCCCAAGAAACGACGAATCTCCCGAACATTTGTCGGTCTTTCCCATTCAACCACTGCCTTCACTTTGGCTAGATCAACTGCTAGTCCATTCTTGTTAACAACATGACCCAAGAAGGACACTTCTTCAAGCCAGAACTCGCACTTCTTCAGTTTGGCAAACAGCTTCTTTTCTCTCAGCTTTTCCATCACTGTCCTCAGATGTTCTTCATGCTCGACACGATCAGTCGAATAAACTAAGATATCATCTATAAATACCACCACAAAAGAGTCCAAGTACTCGTGGAATACTCGGCTCATCAAATCCATAAACACTGATGGAGCATTAGTCAACCCAAATGGCATTACCAAGAACTCATACTGACCATACCTTGTTCGGATTGCTGTTTTCTGTACATCTTCTTCTCGCACTTTCAACTGGTGGTACCCCAAAAGAAGGTTTATCTTCTAAAATACCGAAGCTCCCTTGAGTTGGTCAAACAAATCATCGATCCTAGGTAAGGGATACTTGTTCTTGATAGTCACCCTATCCAGCTCATGATAATCTATGCACATTCGCATAAAGCCATCTTTCTTCTTTACAAACAACACTGGAGCTCCCCAAGGTGAAACACTAGGGCGAATGAAACCCCTATCCAACAACTCTTGGAGCTGCTCCTTCAATTCTCTCAATTCTGTAAGAGCCAAGCGGTAGGGCGCTTTGTGAATAGGCTGAGTTCCCGGCACCAAATCAATAAAGAACTCAATTTCCCGATCTGCAGGCAATCCCACGACTTCAGAGAAAACATCTGGATAGTTACATACCACTGAAATGTCCCAACTTAGGCTGAGTTTTGGGTTTGGATTGGACATAAGCCAAATAAGCTTGTGCACCCTCTCTAACACTTTTTATTGCTTGAACGGCAGAGATAAGTGGTGGTGTAGCACGTGCTCAAGACCCACAAAACTTGAATTCATCATTATCCGGAAGTCGGAAGCTTACTTCCTTCTTGCGGGAATCAATGCTTGCATTATACCGTGATAGCCAATCCATTCCCAAGATGACGTCAAAGCCTAACATGCTGAAAACCGCTTGTCTTGCTGGCAAATTCCTCCCTTCAATGATTATTGGACAATTTGTCTACACATTTTCTACAAGTCACTGTGTCACCTACAGGGGTAGCTACAGATATGCTTTCATCTAAAAATTCTGTACTTAACTGGCACAACTTCACATAAGCAGAGGAAATGAAAGAGTGGGTAGCACCCGAATCAAACAAGATGCAGTCTACACAACCGAATAAAGGAATTGTACATGTAACTACGTCAGTGGCATTTGCGCCAGTTGCCACATTGTCGGGTGTGAGAGACTACACCCTTGCTTGAGCGGGCTGTCGAGGTTGATAATTGCTTGCTTGTGACCTTTGGCTTCGTGCAGTGGCATTGGTGCACTGTCTTGCAAAATGGACAACCTTGCCACAACGGTAACATGTTGTTGTCATAGACAAACACTTTCCACTGTGAACTTTTCCACTACACTGTGACACGCTAACACTGACACGGCTAGCAGGGGCACTTCTTCTCCCAACCGATCCAGAACCACTATCACTTGCAAAATCCCTCTTGGGTGGAGGTGGAGATGAAAATGTTCTTGAAGACGCAGTTCGCTTCTTACTTGCATATTCGGCTCCTGCTTCACGGATCCCTTTCTCGGCCAGAGTGGCTATGTGTACCATTTCAACATAGCTAGGGATTTTGAGGTAAATAATCCTCTCACGAATACGTGCTATCAAGTCGTCTCGGAACCTTTCAGCCTTGGTTTCTTCATCAGGGATGAGGTAGGGTGCATACCTCGATAACTTCTGGAACTCAGCTACATACCGCTCGACCGTCATATTTCCCTGCTTCAGATCTTAAAATTCCCGTCCACATTGTTGTCTCTATGCTCGAGGGAAGAAATGGTCATTGAATTCTCTTTTGAAACATTCCCACGGAATGGGAACCCCTTGCCCTAGTTCTTCCGTAATAGCCATCTTCGTGGCTTTCCACCAGTACCGGACTTCACCCTCTAATCTCAATCTGGCATAATCCACTTTTTGAGAATCAGTGCACCTAACTACCTCAACAAGATCCTCAAAGCTAGTGATCCAGTTGTCAGTTGCCAAGGGCCCTTTGTTTCCATCAAATATAGGGGGCGATGTTTGAAGAAAGCGGTCGACGAGCAACCAACCACATTACGCTCACCCCATACTTGTGTTGCAGCCATCACGGCTGCCCAAAACTGTGTTGGGTCAGGCATCGGAGGAGGAGGGGAAGGTGGTGGTGGTGTGTTGTCACCCCCAGCTCGATCACCTATAGAGGATTCCTCTACCTCATTATGCGATGGAGATCTTAGTCTATGTGGCATAGTTCTGCGCAACAACATAGGAGTTTAGCCTACATGTGAGCATATAAATATTGCTATACAAACAAATGCAAGTCATAACAAATGCATTGCAGTAATCATGTAGTGCACACAAATAAGTCTTGTTGAAAAGTCAAGTCTTGGTTATAAATTTTTTTTTTTGAAAGTCCTTAGGCTCTTTTGTTTCACTTAGACTCTAGCACCAATCTTACATTTTACAACACCGCCCGCAAAGCCACATACCCACAGGGCAACCAAATACACAAGTGCTAGAGCCACATACCCTAGACTTACGTTGTATACCAAGTAATCATATACTACCATTACCATAACATCAATTCCCACAATCCACAACTCAATCACATTATTCTCATTCATCTTCCTTCCGACGCATACCACATTCATAATGTAATTTCATGTTACTCAATCCCCAACAATTCCAAACATATCAATTTCAATCATCTCAACATTAACTTATCATCATATTCTCAATTCAACCACATATGTATATATATCCAACATCATGTTATCCATTCACTAATAATTCTCACATATCAATTTCAACCCAATATATCACAACTCAATCACAAATGATTTTTTATCAACAATTCCATAAATCATATAAAACCAAGATTCATCAACATCCATTTATCCATACAATTTACAATTCAATATAACACAACTCAATCACAAATAATTTTTTATCAACAATTCCATAAATCATATAAAACCAAGATTCATCAACATCCATTTATCCATACAATTTACAATTCAATATAACACAACTCAATTACAAATAATTTTTTATCAACAATTCCATAATCATATACAACTAAGTACTAAAAATGTAAATTTACGTTCTTAGGATCTCTCAGTGAGTAGAATACTCACCTTAGGCCATTCGCACACCAATTCCAACGACTCTAAGTTCAACTCGCAAAGCGCCACTAAAACACAATATAATGCACTAATTTAGCTTCATTTTTATTAATTGCACTAAGTAGTACTTTGAATCACTCAAAGACTATGTCATAAATTACCCATAATATTCTAGGTTTTATAAACACATACCCGTAATTTAAAAATGCAAATCTAACCGCAATAATACTAACCCATGGGTAATCACTTAGGGTTAATCATATAAAACACTACTTAAATTATTATGACCCAAAAGTTAGGGTTAGAGAAATCTTACCCAAAGTTCACCAAACCAAAATCCAAGGTTTGGGTAGCCTCAAGCAACCTTCTAGTAGCCCAATACCTAAAGAACAATAGGATTAAACTTACATTTTATAAGATTTTGCCCAAAAACTCAAAAATATGAATTTAGCAATTTACCTCAAAACAATCGGTCAAAATGTAGATCCACATGTGTAGATCACATTTTCGAAGTTAGATTTGAGATTGGGAGTTTAGATCTTCATAGATTTGAGAAAAAACCTTAAAACTCTCCTCTCTTCTCTTCTCTCTCTCTTTCTTTCTTTTTCTTGTTTTTCATCTTTTTACAGAGAAGGGCGCACGGCCCTTCTTTTTCTTTTTTTCTTTTTTTTTCTTTTTTTTTTTTTTTTTTCTATTTCTTATGGTGAGGCGCACTGGCGCCTCACCTTCTTTTATTTATTTATTTATTTTTATATATTTTTTTTTTCTTTTGAGGAGGGCCGAGTGGCCTTCCTTTTCTTCAAGTGGGGCGCAGGTGTGCGCCCCACATGTTTCGAATGAAGGGCCGTACGGCCCTTCATTCTTATTATTATTATTATTATTATTATTTCTTTTTCTTTTTCTTAATCTTTTTTCATTTCTTTATTTTCTTTGCATTTTTAATAACATTAAATTAACTTCTATCAATTATTTACCTAAATTTTGTATTTTAATTACTACAAAATATCTCAAACGTTATAGAAGATGTCCATGAAGATTCCATGCAATTTCTACGTCAGAATAGCCGGTTCCTGTGCAATCGTCCGGACGGGCCTTTGAAGGTATCCAGACGCCCGGCAGTGTCTAGAAGCTTCAGCGTTGCAGCTGTCCGGACGACCAAGCTAGACCGTCTAAATGCTAGGTCAAGCTACTCCGAGTTCGACATGGAGTTAGATTTCAGACGACACTATTTGGGAAGGTTTTGCCAGATGTCCGGAAGACATGGCAACACATCCGGACGCTAACACGTGTTCCAGAATATTCCGGGTCTCCTTTACGGATGTGGAAAGGAGTGACAACCTTGATCGTCCGGACGCTCGGTCAAGTCGTCCAGACGCGGTCCTGTTTTGGAAAGAATATCGTTATTCTGGAAATGAGGTCGCAGAAGACCGACAGGACGCAGCTAAGTGACTGTCTGGACGTTACTCGCCAAAGTCTGAATTTGAACAGTATTGGGTTTTCTGTAAGCCTATAAATAGGTGGCTCTAGGCTTGTAACTTGTAAGAATTCAATATAGAATTTCATAGTACTTAGAGAGGGTGTTTAGGGAGAATTGAAGATCCGCTAGCTCTCTAGCCATTGCCAGTGTGTGCTAAATTGTTCATGTGAAGTGTATCTTAGGGGTTGGCCCTAAGTTAAAGGATTCCATTGAAGACCCCTTCAAGTAGGTGACTTGGTTGGAAAGCGTTCATGATGGGTTTCGTGTCAGAGTTATAGGGACGATTGCTGCATTGGGGTATGTGAGTGTTAATTTCTATGTACTAGCTTTGTCTTCTGAATAGTGGATATCCTAGGTTTGGCTGCCCTGGAGTGGTTTTTCTCTTCACAGAGTTTCTATTTTGTCAACAAAATATTTGTCTCTTTTAAATTCTGCAGTTTAAATATTTTGTTGCACACTATCACACACTTGGTAAATTAGAAGTCATATTTTATTTTTTAGAAATTAATTTTCACAACACAATTCTCTGTGGATTCGACCTCGTACTTGCACATGCTATATTGCAAACGATTCGTGCACTTGCGAGTAATTTAAAACTCACAACAGCAAGCCCTTGATGTTGTAAATGGAATGTTAATGACATTATGAAGGACAAGTCCTTAGAAAGAGTGAGTTGCATACTCTCACTACCTCAAGGTAAGCCTCATAATGTTAAGTATGTTTTACACGAAAGGATATCCTTAAAGCCATCGGGACAAGTCCCAGAGTGAAATAAAAATATACATGAGCATGCATAGCATTGTTTTGTGATGTTTAAGACATTTTCATGAATATATGTAGTAGTTTTCATGCTAGACGTATTAATATGCATTTGTGCTTAGATACTGATATTGCCCAAAGGTTTTAAAGGGCAATATGTATATTTCTATTCGGCTAGTCAGCATAAAGGTTTTAAAGGCCCTTAAGCTTGAATGTGCTTAGATACTGATATTGCCCAAAGGTCGGAAATGCCTATATCTCTGTATAGTTATGTTTAATGCCTTATGTTTTCATGCTTAGAAGTGCTTGTATGCTAGTACTTCTCAAGTAGGAATGCTCGTATACATGTATGGCTGGGCTACCGAGAATAAAAGTAATATGTTGTAGTTGGACTGTTATATATGCGACTCCATGCAAAAGATTGGAATGCTTATATACGTTCACAGCTACATAGTATACTCTCATGTGTTTCTGAAATATTGGTATTTACCTTATCAGCTACGATATGTTTTTAAGGGAAGGATTTTCATAACTAAAGATGGTAGTTGTTATTGTAAACAAATGATAGAACGAAGGTCAATTCTAAGTGAAAACTTAGTGAGTTTTATACTACAAAGACCTCAGTTTTATACTGCTAAGGTGGTGAACTCATACTTTCACCTGTACGGATGTGGCTAACACCACAACCATATATATGATGTTCCTTTAGCTGCAGGTACACCGGATGTGGATGATGACCCCGTAGCTTTGTACTTGGGATATTACGACTGAAGCTCGACGCGACAGTTGTAATGTATTGTGATGTGGTCTTTTGTTTACCAAAATATATCAATAATAAATAACCACTTGCAATAGGAGGAATCCTTGTAGGATAAGGCTATAGAGAGGGTGTCGAACCTCAAGGATTGCGTATGTGTTATTACCAAGCTTTTCAAAACTAAATATAACTTAATTAAAAGATGTTTGATTTGATTCTTTTAAAAATAAATATAAAAGTAAAAAGACATAAATGTAAAGAAAATAGGGATGAGATAAAGAATAGGGGATTGATTTCACCACTTACCGCATAACAATGGTCAACCATAAATTAACAAGGAAAATTCTTACTATGCATGATATAGGGCTCGGACCGTCCACCTAACCACTAAGATGCGGTATGACTCGTCTTCCCTAGGCATGGACTAGCTATGTCTTTAATAGGATATACACACAATCAATGGAATAGTATAACCCATCTTTGGTTGGTACGAACTGTCTACCTAAATTACACTAAACTAGGGTGTAGTACAATCCGTATTTCCTAGGCATGGCCTATCTAATCCTCTTGATCATATATCAATTAAAACCATTGTATAACAATCATTCACATAATCACAGAAAATATGAAGGATTGAGTTCAATCAATATAAAAAAGACTTTTTAAGACAAGATAAGAAATTCATAATGATTGAATATAAACATTAAAATCAATTCTCACAGTTATACAACCATCATGCATATAGAAAATCCCAAATTAAAATACAATTAAACCATTATTACTTGGAAAGGGCTACATCAACACCCTATTAGGAATTTAGCCGCTTATCGTAGTGCTGGGATGGCCTCCTGCCATGTTCTTCTCCTCTTCAACTTGTTAGGCCTTCAAGAAGAATTTTCTGTCTAAATCTAAGCACAAGCCCAAGCACACATTCTCTTGAAGCTTAGGGGTCTATTTATAGGGAGCACACAAGTCCTAGAAGCCCTTAGAATTCCAGAAAAATCGTCTCTTGAGTCTTCTTGTCCAAGTAGGAGATTGAAACTTCAATCCAAGTAGGAAAAGGATTCCAAATTCGTCCAGAATTGTGATATTTTATTGCGAGGCGATTTTGACATAGTAAACGTCCGAATTAGGAAAAAGTTATTTCTAACATATTTGTTGTATTTTTTATTATCTTTCCAACGCCACCAATTTCATTGCAATCCAATATCTGACAAAAATGTTATGATCCAAACACTGAGACATATGCAGAATCCAAATTTGAATCCAATCCGATTTTGACTCTTAGTGGAGAAATTCTGATTTAATCATTCTCTTGATTTGATTAAACTTAACCACATCATATAATTCTTCTATTATGATTGGTTAAGCTTACCAATATCTTCTAGAGACTCTCAAAGTGTGCTTTAAGCCCAAAATCAATGGAATTAATTGCATCTTTATTTAAAACCTGAAAACAATAAAACAACACAAAATCAAACAAATAACAATGCTAAGGAATTAACATATATAAGTTAAGGGGCTTGAATGTTCAACATTCGACGCTTATCACACCCCCAAACTTACATATTGTTAGTTCCTAAACAAGAAATAAAACTTAAAAACAAGAAGATAAATCCTTCTTTCGTGGGATGTACGATTGCATTTAGCGTATGCAACAAGCCTTTTAAACCCCTAAGACTCCCCAATGGACGAGTGAAGTCTTGTGAGGGTTTGCCAGTAATGATACCCTCAAACATTATTCCTACCATGTTATCCCCAAGAATTTAGCATCATAAAAATAATGGTTCTCATTCATTGGTAAGCTTAAGAAAATAAACTCCATCTTCACAATTTCAAAGAATTAAAAATTAAGTTACTAGCATGGCATTATGAGATATCACAAGATTCAACTAGTGTAAAGTGAACTTAACACATAGTCATGAGATTTCAAAATTAATCTCAATTATGAATGGTTCAACACTCAAAATTCGATGGACTCCCCATTAGATAAAACAACCAAGGCATATATATTTATTATTATTTTTATTATTTTTATTTATGCAGGCTGTACAATGCTTAGCTCCCTTAAGCTTTCTAATTGACCCATGTAACGAGTGTTAGGTCAATGACTCTCAAACCAGATGGTTTTAGAGCATTAGGCGTAAAACACCCTAAAGACTTACTAACTCGCGTCAAAAAGGCTACGAAGCTAAACTTAGCCATTTTATCAATCAAAACAAACTTCCACCTTTTGACACGAATACTCAATGCTTAATGAGGCAAGAGATCCGGTTACTTAGTGAAAAGCTCAAAGTGATCAATATTATTCTCTTTTTTTTTTTTTTTTCTTTTTTTTGCCAAGGTTATTCCTCCAACAAGTTACCCAACTGCATCCAAGATATTGATAACAAACATAACTGATTTCAAATTTCATACCCCACAAACTACGTGCTAGTGTGCTTGTGAGAATCAAATTGAAACAAGTAATATCTCATGCTGCCAACGAGAATAACAAAACTCTAAATTCCCTAGTCAAGTGATCATGTGTTCATCATGTTAAGCTCACCAATGAAATACAAATCAGAATTTAAGTTCAACCAAATTCTTAGCGATAACATAGCAAAATATTGGACAATGTTTCGTTCTTCCATACCCCCAAACTTGAATCACACATTGTCCCCAATGTGTGTATAGAATTGAACATAATAGTAAGAGGATAGGAATACCTGAATGAGTAGATGTGGGGCATATCATACCCCCAAACTTGATTGCAAAAACACATGTCCTGAAAAAGAGAGTGACACTCCAATCAAATACTAGTCAAGTGCAATACATTGTTGTAAAAATATAAACAAAGAATGAAGCAACAATAGATAAGATAAACCTGGAGGGAGATCATGTACCCTGGCCTGATAGAGGACTCGAGCGCACAGGGTCTGTGCTCGAACCTATAAAGCTGATTCATTTAGTCAAAATATGTGGGATTCGTCAAGTCAACAGAATCCACATCCTTGATGCGCTCAATGCTCTCTGACCTTTAAATTTAAATTTGAAGCACATATCTTTTCTTCTCTTGGACCAAAGAGAATAAATTTTACCTACAGAAAGGTAATTTCGAATGCCCGTATATCGAGATAGATCCCTTTGAGTATTCTTAAGTAGTTTCTCATCCGGAAGGGAATCATGAACTGGAATAGAATGAGGAGAATACACAAGGAAGTTTTCTACCTTGATGGTCTCTTTTTGCTCTTCTAATTATCCCTAACAAACTACTCTCCTGACCTCTTGGTAAATCACAAGCAATAGAGGCTCGGGGTTCATATGGCGTCTCAAGAGTAACAGGGGATGATGGAGCCTCAATGCTCACTTCCCCGCCTTTTGCCCGATGTAGAGCTTGTGGAGCCTCAATTTACTCTTCCTTCATCTCTTCCACGTGAGTTTCGACCACTTCTCCATTCTTTATTGTGGTGATGGTTTGCTCATGATAAGAATTATTCTCATCCACCATGTAGTGTCCATCAAGATTGGCCACCGACTGTCTTTGAAGCTCTTCTTCTTCTCTATTGAGGTGGTTCATGATTTGTTCAAAGTGAATATCCATCCTGGCTTCCATCTTGGCAAAGAATTTAGGGGTATATTGTTCCTGTTGAGACTGTTGTTGTGGAGGCCAGTAGATGGGAGATGGCTCCTCTTCGTAAGCTTCTATCTTGGCAAGCGTTGGGTTTCACTTTTGGTGAGAAATCAATGTAAGACCTGATGAGCATTGAATTTGCACATTCAAGCCCTTAACTCGCATATGTTAACTTCTTAATCTCATTGTAATATGATGTTTTGCACGTTTTTATTTATTTATTTTTTTTTTATGTTAGTAGTACTCTCAAGAGCCAATGGAAAAACACAAGCAATTCTTTGGACTTAAAGGCTAAAATCCATCGCAAAACTCAATCCAGTATTTTGCACTGCTAGACATGCCCGAGCTCAACTCAAAGGGCTCGAGTACACATCATCTAGGCTCGAGCGCAATCGGAGGCGGCAAAACTGGCAGTAGGGCAAAACCAGAAAAGGAAAGATCTTTTCCTTCTCCTACTTGGACTAGAATTCCTAGACAGCCACGAAATCAACTAGGGTTTCTCTTGTACTCTATAAATACACCTTCTATTGGTGCATTATACACAAGTTTTTAGAGAATAGAAATCAGTATGATTAATGGCTAGGGTTTGGAGAAAAGAGTTCTTATTTCCAGAAACTTTTTGGAATGAAGTTTTCTTCAACAGAGGCAATTTCTAGCATCTCCATGAGTGACTAAATCCTTCATAGGGTATTGATGTAGCCCTCTCTGAAGTGATAATGGTCTAATTATATTTTCTCTTGGGAATTTCATATCATGAGTATTGGTTGTTTAATCTTGATAATATTTCTTAATGTCTGAATTCGATTTTGATAATCTTTTTATCTTGTCTTAGAAAATTATTTATCTTGATTGAACTCAAAGTTCATATTTTCTATGATTATATGAATGATGGTTTTACAACGGTATTAATGGACACAAAATCATGAGGGTTTGATAGGCCATGCCAAGGAAGAAGAAATTGTTTTACACCATAGTTAGTTTAATTTAGGTAAATCAATTTGTTCTTGCCGAAAGATGAGTTATGCTTATTCCTTGATTACGTGTATGCTAATTAATTGATTTGATAATTCATACCGAGGGAAGAATGGATCATTCTGCATCATAGTGGCTAGGTGGGCGATCAATTCCAACCAAAGATGGATTATTCTTATTTCTTAATACAAGTGCTTTCTTTATGACATCGTTGGGTGCTGGACACACACTCACGAGTCCTAATACTCATGTTCAAGTTATGCCTATTTTTCTCCTTACTACATTCTCATTTACTTTTGCGTATATTAGTGATAATTGATACAAAAACAATCAACTCATTTTCTCGATTATATTATAATTAATCTTTAATACTTTACACGACACAAACCAACAATCTTTGATGTTCGACACCCTCACATAGACCATATCTTACAAATATTCGTTCTATTGCATAAGTGTGAAAACATGTACATAGAGCATATATGGAGTGGAAGCACTAGCATGTACGAAATCATGAACGTTGAGCGTAAGACCTTGGTTGAAAGACAGATTGGCAGAGTAAGTGTAAGACTGGTGGATATACAGTTCCACGACATCAAAAACAAGTTCTAGGGTTGAAGCCTTGCAGGCACTACAAACCAAGAAACAGAATAAGAGCATGCATAGCATGATGGTGTGTGTGACATGTTTTAGAAAGTGTTTCATGCTAGACGTATTAGTATGCATATGAATTTGAATGTGACAGAACATATGTATAGTGATAATCAGCTAGATTGCATATGTATTTTATGAGATGTCATGTATTTGAAGTGCATGTATACATGTATTCCCCAAAGGTTCGGAAGAAATATATGTGTATATAACTGAAATGTTATGTCGAATGCTTTCCTGTGATTTCATATTAGGTGTGTACGTATACTTGTATTCCCTAAAGGTTCGAAAGAATTGTATGCGTGTAATGTCGTAATATTATATCAATTGTTTTCTTGTGATGTCATGTTTGGAAGTATGTATATATTAGAATTCCACAAAGATTTAGATGACTTGTATGCGCATAAAGCTAAGACATAATGTCAATATTTCCTTAGACATATCCGTATGCCTGTATTTTCCCAAAGGTTGGAGAGCTTGTATACGAGTATATATATATTTGAGTCACATGATATATATGTAAGGGTGTGTACATTGTAGATTATATATTTATGAACTAAATGCCATTGTTTATGTTATTGACTAAGAAACATTTTATGAAAACTATCAATCCACATAATAGTCGTTATTGTAAACATACGGTAATAATAAAGGTATTGGCTCATTGTGAAAACCCATGGAGTTTTATACTACGGAGTTGGAAAATTCATACTTTCACCTATGCGAACGTGGCTACCACCATGATCGTGTAGATTTTAATGCTTTGGCTACAGGTACTGCAAATGTCGATGAGGACCCTGTGGCATTGTACATAGGATACTACGACTGAAGCTTATCGCAACCGTTATATGTGTTGGACTTGAGGATAGTCCATATTTTGTAAATGGCTTGTGTCACATGTGACACATATTTTGTATAGCTATTCTTAATGTAGTTAATATTTTGACTAAGACTTAAACAGATAGACAGATGTTGGCTCTGATATTGTAATTAACACTTGTTAGTTTATGATAATAGTTTCCGTAACATTGTTTACTATCTCTGATGTGTTAGGCATATATTATGAGATGTGTAAGTTGAGTTGGCTTATGATTAATTTGTTATGCTACTATAATGATTCTATTTTGTACAAAAAAAAAAGGGTTGCCACTTGCACAGGAAGGGATCCTGCGCTTGTGTAGGAAGGATCAACAATCAAAGTTAGCACCTTCACCAACACCATCCAATAAAAAATAAAAAACCGATTTTTATTTTTTGGGCTCGAATTGAAGTAGAACCAAGCAAAATCATCCATCATAATATACCCAAAAAAATGCTAGAGAGAGAGAGAGAGAATACCAGGCAGTTGAATAATGTTGGAGACACGAAACACGAATAGTGCTGAGACACAAACGTGCTGCCGGAGACATGATGGACGGTAGTTGCAGAGGGACGGCCAACCGTTCTAGAGAGAGAGAGAGAGAGAGAGAGAGAGAGAGAGATTTTCGAGGGAAAATAGGGGGAAATGACCAAATTATTTTTCTCCCCCATGCTGGTTTCAACGTGGGCTTTTCTTTGCTTTTTTTATTTATTTTTTATTTTTTTATAATTTTATAATTTCATAATTTTTTAAAGTTTTAAATTTTTATTTATTTATTTTTTATTTTGTAGGTAGGGTTGTGTTGTATGAGATTTGTATGGGGTAGTAAAGCTATCATATCTCAACATATGTGTAGGGGTAGAAAACATAAATTTGACCTGTTTCAAAGGTCAACAAACCAGAAAAATTAACATAAAACAACATTCGCATGGACTTGTAACTCATCGTACCTTCTCTTGAGCGCTCTTCAGGAAAAGATCAGTGCAAATGAACACATTAGGTACTTGTAAATACAGATTTTCATTAGGAGCACATAGCTTCCATTCCTCCAATTAAATGTATAAGTTTAGAAGCACAGTCGAGTTACCCTCGAGACAAATTTAAGTTCCAAAACAAACCTAATGAACTCAATTGACCAAGCAACTTCTCGTTCAAGTCCAACTCTTTTCTCAACGACGTATGCAGTTCCATTATGCCATGGCTCAATTTTGTCGGTATGACATTCAAATGTTTTTGAGCCCCAAAAGATTATGAGGAAAGCTACCATGACTCAACTAAGTTCTATTTTTATTTTATTTTGAACTTAAGAAAACATTGTTTTGTTTTAAACAAACATTTCCGTCGTGTCTCCTCTTACTCCCGTTATAGTCCTCGCACATTAAAAAGCAATGACTCCTGAAATGCTGTTTATTTATTTTTTTGATGTAATGCTAAGATCCAGGTTACCGTTTCCACTGCAACATGGGCCATCTAATTGGGACTTGAGTCCGTTCCATGCGCAGGATCGCTTTGAGTTCAGTTAAAAAAAAAAAAAGCCTAAAAAGCCAAAAAAAATTAAATTAAATTAGAAAGGTAATGTCCAATCGACTGAATCGAGGCCGCCTTTCCTCTCCTCTAGATTCCTCATCTCGGAGACCATCCATTTTCGGTACCGAAATTCCGTACGAGAACCCAAGACATTCAGCTCAAGCTCCTCGAGTTCTGCCTCGGTTTTCTCAAAGAAAGATCTAGGGTTCCGACCCCATACCTCTCCAATTGTTCTGAAATGGGAAGCAAGAGGGAAGAAGAGCGAAATGAGAAGATTATTCGTGGTCTCATGAAGCTTCCGCCCAATAGGAGGTGCATCAACTGCAACAGCTTGGTAAATTCTCTCTTCCTTTCCTTTGTTTTCCAGCAAGTTTGATGGCCTTCTGTTTTTTGGTCTTTCCTTTGCTGTATAAGCTGAGCTGAGAGTTTACGATTAGATGTTGTTTGATTCGTAAGAAAGTCCAGGAAAATAGAACAACCTCAGGGTTGGAAAATACTTGAATTATAGGAGATGAAGAAATTTAGCTTTTGCCTTAAAATTTTCACCTCTGTAGTTGTTATCAATTCTCAGTGAATATGATCATATTTGATTTGTGCAGGGTCCTCAGTATGTTTGTCCGAATTTTTGGACTTTCATCTGTACGACTTGCGGTGGGATACAGTGAGTACCCTTTTCTATATAATTTTTTCTTTTTTCTTATTTCATCGTAGTGTTTAATATGCAGCCTTTGAAGATAGACTTATGTTATTTCGTTATTGTTTTTTCCAAATTTAATCCTGTTTAGATGGGAGGCATGCTTGGTAGTTTTAATAGACATCAAAAGGTTTCCAAATAAATCCTTGGACTTAGAAGCATACTGGTTACACGTTCTTTATTACTTTAATATATATATATTTTAATTTTTTAAGTTTTTAATTTTTCCCTTCATGACCAGCTTTTCTCAAATCTCAATTTGTTATCCTATTTTGTGCTCTTTCATTCACAAACCAATGCATTTGAAGTAGTGAGACCTTACACGTGTATCTAGTTAAATCGTAAATACTTGAGAATTCTTTTAAAGGATAATTGCACTATTGGTCCCTAAGGTTGGCCTAAATTACAAATTACTCCCTGTGGTACAAAAAGTTCATGAAGGGTCATTGTAGTAAACTATAATTACAAATCAGTTCCTGAACTTGTTTTTCATTTACCAAGTTAATAGATTCCGTTAGTCAGCTACGTCACACCCAATAGGAAGCTGACAAATGTCCATTACAATAAAAAAATATAAAATCTAATAAAAATATAAATAAATAAAACAAATATTATATATATCTTGTTTCTATTGAGGAGATGTGGATTTGGGGAAAAATGGTACTCTCGGATAAAACATTGTATATCCTCTGTGAGATTCTCAGTGATGGTTAATGGCTCTCCTAATGGATTCTTCAGCAGTTCTCGTGGGTTGAGACAAGGGGATCCTCTCTCACCCTTGTTGTTTGTTTTTGTGATGGAGGCATTGAGCCGAATGATTTCAGCTGCGGTAGGAGGGGGCTTACTCGAAGGATTTAGTGTGGGTAATGTTTCATTCTCACACTTGTTATTTGCAGATGATACTTTGATTTTCTGCAATGCTCGCCATGCTCAGTTGCGTTATCTTAGAAGCCTCTTTCTTCTGTTTGAAGCTGCTTCGGGCTTGAAGGTTAATTTGGCCAAGTCAGCTTTAATCCCTGTGGGAGACGTAGTTCAAGTGGAAGGTCTTGCCGATATTCTAGGGTGTGGGGTTGCTAATCTACTGGTGAAGTATCTAGGCCTTCCATTGGGGGCTTCCTACAAATCTATTCATATCTGGGATGGTGTTATTGAGAAGGTTGAACGTCGGTTGGCCAGCTGAAAAAGGTTATACCTTTCCAAGGGAGGTAGAGTTACCCTCATCAAGAGTACTCTTTCCAACTTGCCCACGTATTTTTTGTCTCTTTTTCCTATTCCGGCAAGTGTAGGTGCTCGTATTGAGAAGCTACAACGAGACTTCCTTTGGGGAGGAATTGGTGATGAGTTCAAGTATCATTTGGTGAAATGGTCTAAAGTGTGCACTCCAGTTTCAGAAGGCGGGTTGGGTATTAGAAATCTGGTGGTGTTTAACAAGGCTCTATTAGGCAAATGGCTGTGGCGTTATGGGATTGAGAGGGAAGCTTGGTGGAGAATAGCGGTGGATTCCAAGTTTGGAAGTTTATGGGGAGGTTGGTGCTCCCTAGAGCCTACAGGTACTTTTGGGGTGGGGTTGTGGAAGAACATCAGGAAAGGGTGGAAGAATTTTGTAGGATTCTCTAGATTTGAGGTGGGAGGTGGGGCTAGAACAAAATTTTGGCATGATTTGTGGTGTGGGAACTCAACTCTTAAGGAAGCTTTTCCTGTTTTATTTGGAATTGCTCGTGCGAAGGATGCTTCAGTTGCGGATAATGTGGAGCTTGTGGGTGGCTTTAATCAGTGGAGCGTGCGCTTTTTCAGAGAAGCGTATGATTGGGAAGTGGATACCTTTGCTGCATTTTTCCAGGTATTGCACTCGGTCAGTTTTAATAGAGGTAGTGAAGACAAATTGTGGTGGATCCCTTCCAAAAAAGGTTTGTTCAAGGTTGGGTCTTTCTTTAGCTCTCTGGCTTGCGATGTGAGAAGTCACTTTCCTTGGAAGAGTGTATGGCGGACTCAGGCTCCTCCGCGGGCGGCTTTTTTCGCGTGGTCTGCGGCTCTAGGCAAGATCCTAACGGGGGATAACTTAAGGAAGAGGCATGTCATTGTGGTGGATAGATGTTGCATGTGCAAGAGAAGCGGGGAATCAGTGGATCATCTTCTCCTTCACTGCGATGTTGCATACGTTATGTGGAGTGCTATTTTTTCTCGTTTTGGTCTGTCTTGGGTTATGCCTCTGAGAGTCCTTGACTTGTTTGTGTGTTGGTGGACGGCTGGTAGGCTGAGGAGTGCTGTTATTTGGAAGATGGTGTCGACATGCATTCTCTGGTGTGTTTGGAAGGAAAGAAATGATAGGTGTTTTGAGGATTTGGAGAGATCCTCGGAGGAAATTTTAGCTTCTTTTTTTCACACGTTGTATCTTTGGACGGTGGCTTTTGTGTCACCGTTGTCGTTTACCTTTGATGAATTTCTTGTTCGTTTTTCACTTTCTAGCTAGGTGCGTTCTCTTGTATACTGCCGGTGTATTGAGGGGCGCCTTACGCTTTTAATAAGACCAACTTATTACTTATCAAAAAAAAAATATATATATATATATATTTTAAAAATACTGAATGGGTGGCTGTTGGTTGGACAGCCACCCCTGGCACCATCGGCAGCCACCCCTATAGTATTTTTTTTTTTTTTAAAAAAAAAAACAAATATTTTTGTTTTATTTATTTATATTTGTATTATATTTTATATATATTTTTTTATTGTAATGAACACGTGTCGGTTTCCTATTAGGTGTGACGTGGCTGACTAACGGAATCTGTTAACTTGGTAGATGAAAAACCTGTTCAGGGATTGATTTGTAATTATAGTTTACTACAAGGACCCTTCATGAACTTTTTGAACCACAGGGAGTGATTTATAATTAGGCTAATTCTAGTGATCATTGATGTAATTATCCATTCTTTTAAACAGAATAAGAAACCATGTTGGAGAAACCTTTTCTGTTAAGTCTCTGTTGGTAGAGGTTTATTCATATATGCCTGATCAGGTTTGAGGAAATATGGTTTCTTAAACATAGTACTTACTTTATCAAGTAAATATGCTAGTTTCTTCTTAGGTTAGGTGCAATTACTAGGACATTCTTTTTATTTTTTGAATTTTGCGTACCTCCCCGAGTTTCAATTCTTTATTGGCAATTACTACCTTCTTGACTTGCCCCTTGCTTCCATTCCCAATAGTAGCACCTCATTCAAAAACTTTCCTAGATTGATCAATTTCATCTTCATCATCATCATCATTATTCCTAAACTTACTAATGAGGATGGAACTCTTCCTTCAACACCAAAACCTTTCCTAATCCGGCCTTAAAATTGAAGCCTTTATGCTTAACACCAAAAAATAGTCTGAATACACATTGGCAGGGGAGGTTGGTCTGATTTCTTAACATATGATAGATTTCTTATAATTTGCTTTACCTCAGGGGAGTCAGCCTTTTCATTCATCCCGAGTCTTTTTTATTTTTGGGAAAAATCTTCCTTCAATAGGAATGTAACCTGTTCTAAGGAGAAAGCTTTTCTTTTATTGCTACTTCAATATTGTGACGGGAAGACATGGAGAGCTGCAATTTTTGTTGCTTCAACTAATTATTTGCTGCCATCTATATAACAAGGACACATAACTGGGTGTTAGGCCTGAGATGGTTATGATGGGCTTTACGTGATGATTTTCTTAATAAATTGGAATGTGCCATGATGAGATGGACATCATTGAATGTGTAGAAACTAATTTTTCTCCCATAAGAAAAGGTCATCTACAGGGTATGGCAAGATTGGATCTCTTCAAATTGTATTAAATCATAAAACAATAAATGATAGACTGTAGTTGCAGGTTTCTTCTCAAACACTTAGCAGTTACTATACTTGGTTTTTTGCAATTGGGTAAATTTGTTTCATCCCTAGCTAGTCAAAGGCGGAGCCAAGCGGTTTTTTACCTAATGGGAGCTGGATATGTAACTCTAAAATAAAATCTAAAAATTGTACTTCTAATAAAATCTAAAAAATACTAGTATGTCAAAAGTCAACTATTTTTTTTTGATTATCAAAAAAAAATAGTTGACTTTTGACATACTAGTATTTTTTATTTTTTTACTTATGATTAAATCTTCAAGCTCTTAGACAAAAACATACTTTTTCTAGCACTATCCATGCAAAAAATTATAATACAACTCAGTTAACACATATGAAAACACCTTTAATCAACTTTGAAGTCCAAATATACAAAAAGAAGGAATTTTTTTTTTAATTACTCATTTTCATAGAAAACCGAACAAAAGTCTAATTTTTCGTTCCTTTTCTTCAAATTCTCAGTAAATCTAATATAAAAGATTAAAACGTGGAACTCAAACCATATACTTTGTTATTCTTTTCAAACTCTTCAATCCTAATGAAAATCCAAGCATTAATGCAAATTCTCCCAATTATACGAAACCTTGTTGACTTAATCACCCAATTCCTAGAAAACACAAAGTAATGGAATGACAAAATCCCAATTTTCCTACTATCTTTTTTTTTTTTTTTTTTTTTTAATTATTATTATAAGTAATCGAAATATCATTAAAAGCGTAAGGTGCCCCCAAGTACATGTGAAGTATACAAGACAAACACCTAGCTAGAAGAAAAAAAAAAAAAAGCAAGAAAATCGTGAAAACTTAGGATTGAAGGAAAAATATAAGTAACTGTCCATATATATATATATAGAGTGTTGGAGAAAAAAGACTTAAGCTCCTCAATAGTCCTCTTATGATCTTCATAAATTCTATAATTTCTTTCCCTCCAAATAAACCATGACAAGAAAAGGCACCATCTTTCACATAGTAGTAGTCCTAGTGGTACTAGTTTTTTTTGATAAGTAAGAATTCATTAAAAAGCGTAGAGGGACGCAACTCTAGTACCCAAGAAGTATACAAAAGTGCCTCAAATCAGAGGAAAGAAACGAACAAGAAAGTAAAAAATCAGCGAACGATATACTACCCGGGCTATGTGCCAACACCCAAAGATATAACATATTAATCACATTTCGACAAAGAGCCCCAACTAGTACCTCCACATCCTCAAAAAGTCTAGAATTTTTCTCACACCACAAGCCTCACAAAATGCATAAAAGAACCTGCTTTCAAATACGGTTAATAGGACCACGACCCATCAAAGTGCCCCAACCACTCAATAAATTCAAGACACTATTAGGCATAATCCACTCCACCCCGAACAAGCTATAAAAAGAACTCCAAACAACCTGTGCCACATTACAATGAAGTCCATGCTTCTTACGCATAACACACCACTCTACCACCATAATACCATGCCTACATAAATTGTCATGAGTTAAAATCTTTCCTAAAGCCACTGTCCAAACAAAGAAAGCCACTCGCTTTAGAGCTTTAACATACCAATACCCTTCAAAGGAAAAGAAGCCGCTTCGTGACAAACTAATGCTTTATAGAAAGTCTTCATTTCAAAATTCCTCCTCTTAGAAAGATTCCACATCACCCTATCAACCTCTCCATGCCGAACCCGAATAGAGTATAAATGTTCATAGAAGGACATCACCATCTCCACCTCCCAATCCTCAGCATAGCGCGTAAAGAGAACATTCCAATGAGCCATGCCTCCTACCACAGACAAATTATCCACCACCCAAGCATCCAGAGAATGCACAATAGTGTACAAAGCTGGATAACAGAGCTTGAGAGGCCTGTCCCCACACTATAAATCATGCCAAAAGCGAATATGAGACCTATCACCCACCTCGAAACGCAAATACTTGGCAACATTATCCCACCCCCTTCGAATAAATTTCCAAACACCGACACCATAAGGCCCCGTCACTGGTAATGAACACGAACCTCCCCTCACACTCCCATACTTCACCTCAATCACCGATCTCCACAAAGCATCGCGCTCTTGAGAAAACCTCCAAACCCACTTCCCCAATAAGGCTTGGTTAAAATTAATAACATTACGAACTCCCAGTCCACTAGCCTTGATTGGAGTACAAACTCGATGCCAATGACTAAATGAAATTTAGTCTCATCCCCCATACCACCCCACAGAAACTCCCTTTGAAGCCGCTCCAGTTTCTTAGCTACACTCATAGGAATAGGGAACTGAGATAAATAATAAGTAGGAATGTTAGAAAGAGCACTGTGAATCAACGTCACCCTACCACCCTTGGATAAATAAAGTTTCTTCTAACTAGCCAACCTTCGTTCCACCTTCTCAATAACCCCATTCCAAATAGAAATAGATTTGAACGATGCCCCAAACGGCATACCCAAATAAGTCATCGGCAGAGACCTAATTCTACAACCCAAAATATGTGCCAAAGACTCCACATCTTCCACCTCGCCAATAGGGACCAATTCGGATTTGCCTAAATTGATCCTCAACCCTGACACTGCTTCGAAACATAAAAAGGTACACCTTAAATTTTGAACATGCTCGGCCTGTGCTCCACAAAAAATTAAGGTATTATCCGCAAACAGCAAATGATTCACCACTAAAGCTTCATTATCCCTGATGCCCACCGAGAAACCTGACAGCAAGCCTTGGAGCATAGATGCATTCAACATCCTCCTAAGCGCTTCCATAACCACCACAAACAGCAAAGGAGAAAGAGGATCATCTTGCCTAATCCCCCGCGAGCTCTGAAAGAAACTTGTAGGGGTGCCATTAACCAATATGAAAAATTTTACTGTAGAAACCCAAAATTTAATCCATTTCCTTCACCTCTACCCAAACCCACACCTTTGAAGCATGTAACGTAAGAAATCCCAATTCACGTGATCATATGCTTTCTCCAAATCCAGTTTACATAATAACCCGGCCTCCCTTGACCACATTTGGCTATCCAGGCATTCATTGGCCGTCCACCAATGAAAGCATTTCGAGAGCTCGAAATAATTTTTCCCAACACTGATTTTAGCCTGTTAGCAAGGACCTTAGAAATAATTTTATAGACTCCTCCCACCAAATTGATAGGCCTAAAGTCCTTAACCTCCACCGCTTCTGCCTTCTTAGAAATTAGGGAAACAAAAGTTGCATTGAAACTCCTCTCAAACTGGCTACTATTATGAAATTCTGAAAATACTGCCATAATATGTTTTTTGAGAACCCCCCAATATTTCTGAAAAAAAGCCATAGAAAAACCATCTGGACCTGGTGCCTTATCCCCGTTCATCTCCCGCACCACCTCTCACACCTTTTTCTCCTCAAAGACTCGTTCTAACCAGATACACTCATCTGCATCAATGGAAGAGAAAGAAATCTCATCCACCCTAGGCCGCCACGAACTCTGCTCGGTGTACAGTGTGTAATAATAATTCACAATATGATCCTTAATTTCCACCGGATCGGTAGACATAGCCCCATTGATCCTCAAAACTCCTACATGATTGTACCTCTGATGCGAATTAGCCACTCTGGAAAGAATTTAGCATTATTATCCCCTTCCTTTAGCCACAGAGCCTGAGATTTTTGCCTCCAATTAACCTCCTCAAACAGGAGTGTTTTTTCCAGCTCTCTGATCATGTTTGACTTTTGTACCCACTCCTCCTCCACTAGCCCCCGAACGTCTTCAAAACACTCCAGCTCTTTATTACCTTCCAATAATTCTTTCTTCTTCTTCTTCCCCACATCACCAAAGACCTCCACATTCCATTACTTCAAGTCCACCTTTAAAGCTTTCAACTTGTTAGCCAGCATATAACTTGGTAGACCTTGAAAATCTTAAGACTCCCACCAACGTTGCACTTGTTCTACAAAGCCATCAGATTTGAGCCACATGTTTTCAAATTTGAAGTATCTTTTCCCTTCTCTTTGCATTCCACAATCCAACATCAAAGGGAAATGGTACGATAAAAGTCTAGGCAAACGACTTTGTGACACATCAGGGTAATGTTCTTACCACTCCGGAGATAACAGAAACCTATCAATTTTAGACCATACCTGATTATTGGACCAAGTGAACTGCCCTTCTTGGAGAGGAATATCCACCAATCTATGCCCATGTATGAACTCCGAGAAATCTTCCATAGTAGTAGAAAAATCACTAGCTCCCGATTGCTCACTTGGAAACCGCACCACATTGAAATCTCCCCAAAAGCACCACGGCCTATCCCACCAACTCATCAATCCAGCCATCTCATTCCGCAACACGCTCCTCTCCCCATCATCATTAGGCCCATGCACACCCCCAAACACCCACATAAAATTATCATCAGCGTTACGCAACAAAACAACTAAAGTATACCGTCCCACGCATTCATCCACCTTCTCCACAACCCTCCTATCCCACATAATCAGAATCCCACTTGACGCCCCACTAGCCTCCATATAACACCAATTCACATGTTAGTAGCCCCATAAACTTCAAACCACTTCTCTAGTAATGACTTCCATTTTTGTCTCCATCAAACACACCAAATCAACCTTCCAATCTTTAATGAGCCCTTTAATATGCAATCTTTTATCCATCTCATTACATTCCAAGATAGTATTTTAAGCTTTATTAATACATGAAACGCCCCTACCATTTCCTCTCCTTCTATTAGATTGCTCCCCCTTCTTGTCATAGTTAATGGAACAATCCAGCCGCTTAATCTCCCTCTAGCCTTTCACTCCTGAAACTGTGTTAACCATAGCCAAAGAATCAGCCAAGGGTTGGACCCACCTGGCTTCAATTTGTTCAAACAATGCCAACAATTTATCTTCATATTGGTCACATGACACTCTTACTAATTTGTAGTAACCCTTCACCCTTTCCATCACCCATCTAGGAGACACATTCGAACTCGAATCCTTGTCCATCTCCACTGCCCAAAGGCATAACGAATAACGGGCCCAAACCCTCCACCTCATCGCCTACACCACCCTCCACAATTTCATAACTGAATTCAGATTGTACAAGGAAAGAGGATAGCTCCTTCAAGCCCTCCTGCTCTCTAGGAATGCCCGCAGAAGAAACTCCCTCCCCCCAATACATCCAATGCCCTTCCTTTTACCATATTGAAGCTCAACCCTCTGACAGGGCTTTAGCTAGATCACCGGGTCGGAAACTTTCGAAAAAATTTCTTCCTTCTCCCCCTTGAGTTCTTCTGTAATACCTCCAATATTCCCCAGCTCTCCTATAGTCTTTTCCAAAACTACCTGGCTCTGTTCCTTCCCTGTGCCTAGACTAAGCATTCCCGGCCCACTGTTTTCAGCCTCAATACCAGTTGACGGATCCCCCTCATTGCTAGGTTCTACCATTTTGAGCTCCTCCACCTCAACAAATTCCTCATTCCTCTCATCGGCCTGCTCTGTCCCTGTTTCAGTAGGAGGCAAGCCCACGTTATCTGGCACCAAAGTCAGAACTCCTCCAACAAAATCCTCGGCTTTGTCTGTATCTCCCCCAAAACTCCTTAGCGCCCCTACAACAAGTTCTGAGAGGAACCCATTCTATTCCACCTCTGTAGCAATGCTATGTAGTCCCGACCCACAACCCACAACCTTCAACCTCCATCCCCACCATCTTACCCCCTTCACTTGTTGACAGATCAAATTTTAAGTCCTCGGCTAGTAAATTTCCTTCAAACAACTCTTCGGCAACCTCTGTCCCCTTCTCAGTGTTGTTTGCTGGATTCTTGGTGGAACTCGAACTTGCCAGCATCAGCCCACCTGCAACCACTTCGGTCCTACTGCCAAGAGATAAGTTGGCCCTCTCTGACTACAATGCCTCCATACCCAGCTGACGGTTTGGAGCCGAAGACTTCCGTGGCACTTTTGGTTTAGCTCGCCACTGTGTCATCACCTTGCGAGGAGACCGCCGATTGCTTTGCTACACGTGTGTCTTTGATCATTGGGGCTTTAAGTTTCAACCGAGCTTAGCATTGGGCCTTGACCCCACCCACCGCCCCAACATGCAACCCACCTGACTTCTCCTCACCTTTATGCTCACGGCCCAACTCCAACAAGCCCAACCAATGTTTAGCTTCCACCTTAAAACGCCCAAGGAAACTCTTCAACTCTTCCATATTTTCTGCACCTTCCAGATTATACTGCATAACGTCTTCTAATTTGGACGAAGATTCACCCGCTCTTGTAGCATGATCGTCGGCCTGCAATTGTGGGATTACCATCTTTGGTGCATGTCGAGTCACCGTATTGCCCATACTACCCCTGCCATCAACTGGACGCATGTTGCCTGACGGTTTGCCTTCCACCGCCACTATGTACGAATGCCCTTCTCTTCATAGTCCAGTTGTCGTTGGTGCAACGGCCAGCTTCATCCTATCAGATGGTTTTCCAATCCGTATTTTCTCGTAGTATGCTCTCAACCTCTGCAAATGAACCCAACAATCCATCTAGCCCTTCCCATTGCTGCCTTCTAGAATAACAACAAAGCTACGTCTTCCTCCCCCTCCATACTTCGACAACTCAATATGCTGACCATACTTGTTTGTCCTTCTCAGCACCACATAAGTCGTACTTCCTAGACGAAAAGTTCGCCAATTCTCACTGGACTCATCACCCTTAGTGAATCCCTCCATTGCTTTCATCAACCATACTATGTTTGACCACTCAAGGATGACCGCCCGGAAAATGCTTCTACTCCTCTCGGTCGCACTCCACCGCTAACATCAGCCCGAAATTCAAAGGACTTGAGAGTCCACATAACAGAAACCTAAGTAACCCATCTCTCTTGGTATTACCAGTGCCAGAAACTCACTAGACGAACATAATTCTGATGCTTGACCTCCACACCGATCCTCACGCGCCACCCCCTACCCTCACGCGCTACTCATATTATGTTTCTCTTCGAGTGGTACTAGTTGTCCACCAACATGCATACAAGTCAAAAACTTGTCTAGGCATAACCCAAGAAAGCCCAAAGCGACTGAAGAAAGCATTCCATAAGCCTCACGCTGCCTCACAATGGTGAAGAAGATGATACATAGATTTTCCATTTCTTTTGTACATGCAACACCTATCGATCGCAATGAAATGCCACTTTTTAAGATTGTCTATAGTAAGGATTTTTCCTAAAGGGCACCTACCAAGCAAAAAAAGCTGCAATTGTTTTTTTGATAACTAAGAAACCAATTTTATTAAAAAAAGCGTAAGGTGCTCCTTAGTACACTGGGAGTATACAAGGAGAACACCAAGTTAGAAAGAGAAGCGAGCAAGAAAGTTGGAAAAAGAAAAAGACAAAGGTTGGACATAAGCTGTAGTCCAAAAATACAAAGAATGGTAGAACAAGGAAAGAATATCTTCCAAGGTACTTTCCAAGTCCTCAAAACTGCTTTTGTTTCTTTCCCTCCGTAAGCACCAAAAGAGGCATATAGGTGCCATATTCCAAACCGTAGCACTCCTTGATCTTCCGAAGGACCACCAACATGCAAGCAAGTTGATAACCCGTTTGGGCATAAGCTAAGACATCCTGAAGTGATTGAAGAGAGAGCTCCACAAAGTAGAAGTCACATCGCAGTGAAGAAGGAAATGATCCAAAGACTTCCTATTCTTTTTACACATATAGCATTTGTTTATCATGATAACATGCTGTTTCTTGAGGTTGTCTAGGGTGAGAATCTTGCCAAGAGCCACAGTCCACACAAAGAAGGCAGCCCTTGAGGGAGCTTGAGTGGGCCAAACACTTATCTAGGGAAAGCGGCTACTTTCAGAGCAAGCTAAGGAGTAAAAGGACTTGACTTTGAACACTCATTTTTTGGAGGACATCCACCACAACTTGTCTTCACTGTCTCTGTTCACTTTGACTGAGTGCAACACTTGGAAGAAAGAAGCAAAAAATCCACCTCCCAATCGTGGGCCTCCCTAGTGAAGCTCACGTTCCACTGGATTAAGTCGACCAAATGCTCCAAATTATCTGCAACAACGGTGTCCTTTACATGGGCAATACCAAATAAAGTTGGAAAAGCTACTTTGAGAGCCGTGTCCCCACACTACAAATCATGCCAAAAGCTGATCTTGAAGCCATCCCCCACGACAAATTTAGTGAATTGAGAGAATGAATCCCAACATTTTTTGATGTTCTTCCACACCCCCACCCCAAAGGCACTTGTCGGCTCGAGAGAACACCACCTGCCCCATAGGCTGCTGTATTTAGAATCCACCACGACTCTCCACCACGCATCTCTCTCAAACCCAAAGCGCCATAGCCATTTGCCTAGCAGGGCGAGATTGAAAGCCCTCAAATTTCTGATTCCCAGCCCTCCCTCAAAGATCGGAGAACATATTTTGTCTCATCTAACCAAGTGATATTGAAATTCATCGCCTATCCAACCCCATAGAAAGTCTCTTGGAGCTTCTCAATTCAATTGGCCACACGAACAGGAATGGGAAAGAGAGACAAATACAATATTTTCCAACTGGCCAAGTGATGCTCCATCTCAATCACGATATCATCCTAGATAGACGTAGCCTTGTAACCTGCCCCAAGCGGCATACCAAGGTACTTCATGGGCAGAGAGGAAGTCCCGCAGCCTAAGATAGCAGCGAATTCAGCAACATTGTCCATGTTGTCAACAGGGACCAAGAGGGATTTGGCCAAATTGACCTTTAAGCCAGAGACAACTTCGAAGCATAATAAGAGAACAGGCAAGTTGCGAAGGTGGCTAGTGTTAGCCTCACAGGAGACCAAGGTGTCATCCGTGAACAACAAGGGACAGATGTTGATCACGGGAGGCTTAGAACCCACAGAAAAGCCTGAGAGACGACCACTGTCAACGGTAATAGAAAGCATTTTGCTCAAAGCCTCAATGACAACTACAAATAGGAGGGGAGCAAGAGGATTGCCCTGTCTTAGCCCTTTAGAACTATTGAAGAAGCCAGCCGGCGAACCATTAACCAAAACAAAGAAGCACACCGAAGAAATGTAGTGTGAAATCCAAGAGACCCATTTACCCCCGAAACCGCATCTTTTCAGCATGTACAATAAGAACTTCCAGTTGATGCGGTCAAAGGCCTTCGTAATATCCAGCTTGCAAAGCACCCCAGGAATACCAGACTTGATGTGGCTATCCAAACATTTGCTGGCTATGAGGATTGAGTCCAAAATATGTCTACCTTTGACAAAAGCGTTATGAGGCTTTGAGATAATCTTCTCCATGACACGACTCATTTTATTAGTAAGAACTTTAGCAATGATCTTATAAACACCACTCACAAGGCCAATAGGTTGGAAGTCCGTGAGATCGATCACCTCAGGAGTTTTGGGGATTAAGGCAATGAAGGAGGCCTTGAGGTTTTTCACAAATTTGCTATGACATGGAAATCAGAAAAGACCCCCATGGTATCAGATTTGATCACGTCCCAACAGTCTTGGAAAAAAGCCATGAGGAAGCCATTGGGACCTGGAGCCTTATCTCGGTTCATACCTTTCACCTAAAATTAAGGGAGCCTTAGTTCGCCAAATACTCTTCTAAGGGAAAAGAGAGCCTTCCCTATAACTTAGGATGCTATAGAAAGATCTAATATGGAACAATCATAGGGGGGCTCACCAAAGCTTGTCTTTACCTACCTATCACTCCGACCGAATACAACAAGCTAAAGAACGAAGCAAACATATCCACTTTCCAATCATGAGTTGCCTTGACAAAACTAACATTCCATTGATTGGACCCACTAGAGAGCTTTAAGTGAGCCGCTATTGTAATGACCCATCCCCAATGACACAATATTGTCCGCTTTTGGCTCCCCAAACCAGACTTCTTAGGAGGTCACCCATCCTGGGATTGCTATCGTAGTAGCACGCTTAACTGCGGAGTTTTGATAGGTTCATAACCATCACGGCTTTAAAACGCGTTGTGTCATAAATGATGCGTTTATACATATAAGCACATCCTCATTCCCAGGCGATGTGGGACGTCACAGCTATGGAAGCATCCTTTACGCACGCAATACCAAATAAAATAGGAAAGGCTTCCTGAAGGGCCTTGTTGCCACACAGATCATGCCATAATCTAACCTTGGATCCATTTCCCAACTCAAATCTGATATGACTTGAGAACTTTTCCCAACCTTCATAATATTCTTCCATAACCTCACCTCATACACCCTAAGAGGCTCATTAGAACACCACCCACCCTACAAACTGCCAAGTTTAGAGTTCACTACAACTCACCACCAAGCCTTTCTCTAATGCACATAGTGCCATAACCATTTTCCTAAGAGAGCCCGATTGAACATTAACAAGTCTCTAATGTAGCTTCCCTTTGATTTTTCCCAAATTTAAGAAATAAAATTACTTTTTGATTCCCTATCCAAATATATTTCACAATAACTTCTCTTATGTTTCCCTATTCTATTAAAATATTATTCTTGTACAAAATACAAGTTCTCTACTTACCCTCACATTTTTAAAAAAATCCAAACACAATCCTCAATGAAAGGCAAAAAAGGATGAGAGAGGAAAGAGATATTTTATGTTAAAATAATGTATAGGAAAGCTATAAGAAAGCTGCTGTAAGTGACTTTTTGTGGTTTTTTTTAGAGAGAAGAGGTTATAGGGAAGCTGTTGTTAGTGCTCTAAAAGCATAGTCTGGATTCCAATTTATTACTGTCTTCTTGAAAAATATGGAAAAATGGATAACATGAATCCTAATGTTGCTTATTCTATAATTTGAAGATGTGCTCTGTTATCCTCTCTCAGCATTGTGGAAGAGTAACACCTTTTTATTTTAGGATAGGTGAAAATATCTAAAATTCTTCAGATGTGAAAGGAATAGAAGAGATCTTTTATTTCTCTCAATTGATCATGTAGTGTCTTTGTGGCAATTTTTAATGCCTAAATGCATTATTATAAACAGGTTAAGAGTGCTCTTAGATATTTTATTTTGTTTGTAATATACATTTTAAGGCTATTTATTATTTCTTTTTTCCAAAGAAGAGTTAAACACTTGCAAATGCACAAAAATGAGAGGTCTATTGACAAGACTTATGCTTTATGTGTTCACTACTCTTTCTCCCTCGTAAATATGGTCCATTTTTAATAATCACAAATTTTTGGCATCGTGCTTTTGTATTCAAACTTTTTCCTAAATTTAGGGCTGATAACAATATTTTCAGTCAGATTTGGGTGGTATTGGATGGCCAAAAGGACTCAATTGTTGGAAACCACCGACTCAAGGAAACTGATTAGTGTACGGCAACCGAACCAGATCATCATCAAACAGCTCATCTGTTTGGGCTGTTTTTTTTTTTTTTTTTTTGATAAGTAAAGTATATTCAAGAGGCGCAAAGGGGCGCAACCGATAGTACACAGGACGTATACAAAAAGCCCCTAATTCAAAGAAAAAAGAGAGCACCTATCTATAAATTCAAAAAAAGAACACTCATGCATAAACTGAAAATTTTCTCTCCACATAAACATCGTTTGTAACATCATTCTCTTCAAGTTCATCAAATCAATCTCACAATCTTCAAAACAGCGTGCATTTCGTTCCCTCCAAACACACCACATCAAACACAATGGAGCTATGCGCCAAATCGATATCAGTGTCTGATTACCCTTTTGCCCCCTCCAACTCCCCAACATATCTTTCACCGACCGCGGCATTACCCATTCCACCTCAAACATTTGCAGAATCGTCCTCCACAATTCTGTAGCCATCATACAATGCAAAAACAAATGGTCAATAGACTCTCCAGAACTCTTACACATAAAGCACCATTCCATCACAATAATGTTTCTCTTTCGTAAATTATCCAAGGTTAAAATTTTCCCTAACGTTGCCGTCTAGACAAAAAAAGCCACTCTCGGGGGGACCTTAACTTTCCAAATACTTTTCCATGGAAAGGAAGACTGAATATGACTAGATAAAACCTTATAGTAAGACTTTACCTCAAATGATTTCTTTCGCACTGGATTCCAACACATTTTATCTTCTCCCTCACTTCTAATTTTATGAGTGTACAACATCTCAAAAAATCTACTAACCACTTCGACCTCCCAATCATGAACTGGGCGAGAAAACAAAATATTCCATAGAATTGTGCCATTTTGTCTTTGCATATTCTCCTCCACCCAAGCATCCTTGCCTCTAGCAATGAGAAACAATTCAGGAAAAAGAATCTTCAAAGGAATCTCCTCACACCACACATCATGCCAAAACAGAACTTTCGAACTATTCCCTATCTCATATCTCACATGAGTTGCAAAAGCATCCCATCCCCTCCTAATACTCTTCCAAACTCCAAACCCATAAGAACCCCCAACCACCTTAGAGCACCAACCACCACCCCTCCTACTTCCATATTTGAAGTCCACCACCTTCCTCCAAAGAGCATCCCTCTCCAAAGCATATCTCCATAACCATTTACCCATCAAGGCTTTATTGAACATAACCATATTTCTCACTCCTAGCCCCCCCGAGACCTTAGAAGAACAAATCTTATGCCTCTAGGCTGTTTTCTTTTTGCTCGCTCCATTGACCCATCGTATTTGTAGTCCAAATTGTTCAGTTTGGGTTGGCTTGTTTGCGTTTCAATCTTGCATGGCCTGTTTGGGCCTTTAAGTTTAGTCTGAATCTGCAAAAAGTGAATTCAGAAAGACTGGGCTTGGACCCATCTAGCTCACAACATCCACTTGGCTCTCCTCAGACCTATCGCTAATCCTAAGCACCCTCCATGTTTTCCTTCTGCAGTACTTCATACAGATGAGCACCATGTGCACCATGCATTGTAAGCATACTAGTATATCTTGAGCCAAATCGACGTGCTCAGCCAATGTGCAAAGCATCATTGTGGCCAAGACCACCATGAAAGAGAAGGTTGAGATTCAAGTAGTGGCTGTTGAGGTAGGTGAGAGACGAGAGACTAGAGATAGGGAGAAGCGAGAGAGATAGAGAGGTGAATGAACAGAGAGAATGTGGAATTAGGGCTTGTAGGGAAAAATTATTAACGGTATTTATATGTTGTAGGTCAGGCAGTCTTTTTTTTTTTTTAGTTCATTGACCCCCCAAAACTGACGACAGGCTTGACAATACCCCAACAAAGAAACCAAATCTGCAGATGGAACCATCAGAACTGACTGGTGTTAATTGGTTTTGGGTTGATACTGTTGGGTCAATTGGTTTTTGGTACCAGATGCTCACCCTACTAAATTATACATAACATCTTAGAAGTTGTAATTATACATTACATCTGAGAGTTATTGAATAGTCAAAAAAGGGAACCTTTACTCTCTTTGTGTGTGTTGTCAATGCACATTAGAAGTTACGAATGCCTTATTTATTTCAGATGGAATTGGTCAATTATGACTTGCAATCTACCTCTGATTTTTATTTTTATTTTTTTATTTTCTAGTACTTCTGTAATTTGTTGTGGATCATATATTTGAATTTCTTACTGCCCTTCAATTAATGCATTTATTTCTTTCCCTGTTCGGTGAGATTTTATATTGCTTTGCTGGTTTTGTTTGAGCTTGGCCTGCCAACATCTAGATTTTCAATGTTTTATTTATTTATCCATATTTTTGTGTCATACAGTCGTGAGTTTACTCATCGTGTGAAGTCTGTCTCCATGGCTAAGTTTACTTCGCAAGAGGTTGAAGCACTTCAAAATGGTGGTAACCAGGTACAATGCTGAAAGTGCGCTGGGGGGGGGGGGGGTGGGGGGGGGGTCGGGGGTGTTGGTTTGCTTTTTCCTTGCTGATGAGAATTCCACTCTTTTCAGCGTGCAAGGGACACATATCTGAAGGATTGGGACCTTCAAAGGCAGCGATTGCCTGACAGCAGGTGCATGATATTCGATTTATTATTAAGGTTTTAGCACATGGAAAATATAAAATTTGTTTTTTTAATTATGTTTTCTTGTTGCAGCAAAGTTGATAAAATACGGGAGTTTATAAAGAATGTATATGTGGAGAGAAGATATGTTGGTGGAAAGACCTCTGATAAGCCTCCAAGAGATGTGCAGGCAATATGTCCTTGAACCAATTTTTACTTTTTTTTAAAAAAAAAATTTACTTTGATTATATGTTAAAAGAGCTTTTTAGTGTCTTTTGTTTCTGTTTCTAAACCTACTTTTCCTTTCTGGAAACATAGAATGAAATGAGAGTTGTAACTCATTTGGAAGTTTCTTTTTGAAAAGTATTTCCTGAAAGAACTAGTTTTCAGAGTTTCAAAATAGATGTTTTCCTTGACTTCCCCCCACCCCCAAGTTGTGGCCTGGCTTTCTCTGTTTCTGTTGAAGATAAATGCAACAGCAGAGAAAGCATGATCTTGTAAGTTTTTCATACTCATTTCTAGAGCTTTTTGGTGGTTTTGGACATACATTACACAGAATCAAGCAGGTCCTAATCATATATAGTTTTGTCCTTATCTTTTATCATAAATTATCTCACTTCAGCTAGTAGACAATCTTAGCATATGGTATTCGTTATTGAATTTCACAGAACCTTAGCATCTCTGAAGTCGAGACGAGACGTGCCAGTTCCTATCATTCTTATTCTCAGAGTCCACCGTATGATTATCAATATGAAGACCGACGGTATGGAAAACAAGCTGGCGCCCTGTCCAGGAAGCCTGGTTCAGATCGGGGTCGCTATGAGGGGAAGATGTCTAGTTTAGTCTACAGTCCTGGTCGCTTAAGTGAAAAAATGTACGAGGACAGGTTTGCAAATGAAGGCTCCGTTTCCAGAATTTCAGACTACTCTGTGTCTAGTGCAGGTGATCCCTTCAGATCTAATGCCGGGTCTCCTAATTTTCATAAGGATGTTGGATTTAGCAGCCCCCCTATACAGCCTTCGAGGGGTAGTTTAAGTGAAGACTCTTGGTTTCAGGCAATAAATGCATCTTCTGAGGCACATGCCAAGAGAGATGCAGATGGAATTCCACATCCGCAGGTTATGTTTCTTGTACACTTGCTTTTATGAAAAAATATGGGTTTTTTGAATGATTTTTTTTAACATTGGAAGTATCCCTTTTTAAAGAAGTATCAAATATTCGTGGAGCCTTGTCTTAGGGGTGCAAATTGTTTTTGGTTTGTCTTTGATGCCTGTTCAGTATAGAATGGCTGTCTGCCGCCTAATATATTGACTTGTATATCTTATCCTACATAATAGAGCATCAAAGTTAACAACATCGTGAAGCATTCCAAGTAAGTTTTAGAGTTATGACAGATGCATACATGCATACATGAATGCATGCGTGCAGATATATATACTGAACGCTCATACATAATTATGTACATTGTGCATATGCTACCTTCCTTTGCTGTGCATACATACATGGATAATGACACATGTGCATTCCTAACTTCTATGTGTGCTCTACTGTTATGCTTTTTACCAAAGCATTTTCTGCTATTTTCATCTCTTTTTACAAACTTTATGTTGTTGTATCTATGGTTTCATTTGGCTGTGTTTAGGTTTACTAGGGTACTGTGTTCCAGAAATTTACAATGACATTTGATAGTTGTTGTGACAACCCGAAACTGACCCAAAGTAACAAGGGCAAGAAAACAAGGCGCCACAATAACCATTCAACAACATCAACTCATAGAGATCATGAATCTCGCACCAAAAAATCTTTTTCTTTAACATCTAACCCATAAACATCAAATAACACATAAAACTGATAAATAGACACCTATTTTGCTAAATGTTTACGTTGTGCCTTTGAGAAGCTCCAACGAGACTTTTTATGGGGAGGGATAGGCAAAGAATTTAAATATTACTTGATTAGTTGGGCCAAGGTCTGCTCTCCGATCTTTGAGGAAGGGTTGGGGATCAGAAATTTTAGGGTGTTCAATTGTGCCCTGCTAGGTAAATGGTTGTGGGCGTTATGGGTTTGAGAGAGATCCGTGGTGGAGAGTAGTGGTGTATTCTAAATACGGCAGCCTATGGGGCAGGTGGTGCTCTCTTGAGCCAGTAGGTGCCTTTGGGGTGAGGGTCTGGAAGAAGATCAGAAAAGGTTGGGATTCCTTCTCAAGCCTCACTAGATTTGTTGTTGGGGGATGGAACCAAGATCAGCTTTTAGCATGATTTGTGGTGTGAGGACACGGCTCTTAAGGTAGCTTTTCCATCTTTATTTAGTATTGCTTGTGTGAAGGACGCTTTTGTTGCGGTTAATTTGGAATTTTTGGGAGTTTCCAACTTGTGGAACGTGAGCTTTACTAGGAAGGCTCACGATTTGGAGGTGAATGTTTTTGCTTCCTTCTTCTAGGCGTTGCATTCAATTCAAGTGAGAAGAGGAAGCGAAGACAAGATATGGTGGGTCTCTGATGCAATCAAATAAAAAAAGAACAAAAGAAAAGGGATATGGGCTGCTTCGAGAGAGCCGTGATCTCTAATGGCTACTTCGTGGGAGCCGTGACCTCCAAGATACCAACAAAGGTTCTAGGTTTTCATAATATTCAGTGTGCTTCTTCATTGATTAGGGTTACACTTATATAGAAGACGGTTAGGTCATAAGACATAACCATTAGGTCTAGCGGTCATAATATAATGCAGTAAAATAAAGTAAGAAGGAAATAAACTAATGGAAAATACATTCCTTATTACCTGAAACATTTAGGAAAATAATATATGGAGATTCTACTCCTTATTCACTGCTATCTTGGGGATTCAGCACTGCTACGTTTGCTGCCACGTAAGCCTTAAAATTCTGAACGTATCATCCCTCTCCCCTAACGTCTTCCTTGTCCCCAAGGAAGAATTCTGGTTTTGTAAAAATTACTCCATGCTCTTCCAACCCTTGCTTTGTCTCTTCTTCTTTCTTCTTCACAATTTGCTGCAGCACCCCCTTGATATTTTCAGCCCCTTCTGGATATAGAGACAGGAACTCTCTTGGCTTGCCGGACCCATTCTCCAGCTTCTTTGGTTTCGGCTCAAGCTGGTTGCTAGGTAGAACCCTGTTGTTGATGCCAAATTGCATTGGACTAACTGCCACAAGAATTTCAGCAACTCCTTCCTTGACAACACGATCATCCGGGCTTGAAATATCCCCAGAAATATCAGGTGGCATCGTGACATCCTCGGTAGCCTTGACATTGATTATATGGGGCATAAAATTCGTACCAATAGAACTTGCGTTGGACTCACGTTATGGGGAAGGATTGGCTTGTCGGAGAGGTGCGTGGTGGAGAAAAGTTTTCAATTCTTTTCCTGGTCTCCTCCATCCATTTGCTCGATTCCTCTTTCTACGCGAGGAATTCTGACCGCATCTTTTTCTACCTTGCTCGTTCTTCTTCATTCCGGAAAAATCGGGAAGACATGGTGATGGTGTTGATCGGAGATTGTTGTAGAAAATAATCAACCTTCGCTCTGATACCACTTGATACAATCAAATAAAAAAAAGAATAAAGAAAAAGGGATATGGGCTACTTCGAGAAAGCCGTGATCTCCAATGGCTACTTCAAGGGAGCCGTGACCTCCATGAAATCAATAAAGGTTCTAGGTTTTTATAATATTCAGCATGCTTCTTTATTGATTAGGGTTACACTTATATAGAAGACGGATAGGTTATAAGACATAACCATTAGGTCTAGCCGTTACAACATAATGCAAGAAAATAAACTAAGAAGGAAATAAACTAATGGAAAATACATTCCTTATTAGCTAAAACACTTAGGGAAATAATATATGGAGATTCTACTCCTTATTCACTGCTATCTTGGGGATTTTGTACTGCCACATAAGCCTTAAAATTCTGAACGTATTAGTCTCCTCCAAAAAAGGTTTGTTCAAGGTCAAGTCCTTTTACTCCTTAGCTTGCTTTGGAGGTAATCGCTTTCCCTGGAAAAGTGTTTGGCGCACTCAGGCTCCTTCAGGGTCACATTTTTTGTGTGGTCCGTAGTTCTTGGCAAGATCCTTACCCTGGACAATTTCATGAAGTGGCATGTTATCGTGATAAACAGATGCTATATGTGTAAGAAGACTGAGGAGTCCGTAGATCATCTTCTTCTTCACTGTGACGTGGCTTTTGCTTTGTGGAGTACACTCTTCAGTCGTTTCGGGATGTCTTGGGTTATGCCAAGACAGTTTATCGACTTGCTTGTTGGTGGTCCTTTGAAAGGCCAATGAGTGATGCGGCGTGGAAAATGATGCCTATTTGCCTCTTCTGATGCTTATGGAGGAAAATGAACAATAGGAGTTTTGAGAATTTGGAAAATACCTTGGAGGAGATTTTATCCTCATTTTACATTACATTGTACTTTTGGACTACGGCTTATGTGCATCCTTTGTCGTTTAGTTTTAATAACTTTATTGCTCGCGCTTTTTTTTTTTTTTTTTTTTTTTTTTTTTTTTTTTTTCTAATTAGGTGTTTCCTGTGTATAGTTCTAGTTTACTAAGGGGCGCCTTACGCTTTTTAATGAGGTTGGTCTTTACTTATAAAAAAAAAAATGTTTACATTGTGCCTTTACATAACAAAATACACTCTCTCGACATAAGCTCCACAGGCAGCACAGTAACCAATACATCACGTGTATATACGCTACAAAAAATGATGTATAACAAAAGATAGACTAATGGACTAGTCTAACAAAACCAAAGGCAACTAACAACCTCATCCATAATAGCCCAACTACAAGGCTACTGGGTCATCCTCTTCTTCCTCAACACTTGCAACAACAATATCTATGTGATTGTGGGGTTACCACAATAACACAGATAGATATGTGAGGATTCGTCGGTCGTCGATGGGGACTTTCCTGTAGCCGTTCTTCTTGCGGCTTGTTCTCTTTTTCCGGCTCCGGAGATGCCTTCCTCGGTATCTCTGATTGCATCCTCCGGGTCTACTGCCGATCTTCAACAACCGGAGGTGAAGGAGCTGGCTCCTCGTACTGAGAGGTCTAAAGGAGCTGATCTCATTGTCTCCAAGGGTCCTACAAAACGGGCGTCTTCTGGGTTCACTTCCTTGGCCTTCGGGTGCTCGGATTTGGAATCTAAGGGGAATTCTGTTGGTTATGCTCCACCGGTTGCTTTTGGCCCGTCTGGGGAGCTGATTTTTTACCCCCTGGCTGTTTGTCATCCCAACATGCGAAGGAAAGGATAGGTTTTTGTGGGTTTGTGGGAATTGGTATTTTGGGTTCAAGGGCTTTGGTTTGTGGGTTTGTTTGGGTTTCATTAGTGTAGCTTTGAGAGCTTTTTGTGGGTTTCTGTTCAAGGTTTGGGTATGTGGGTTTTTGGTTGATGAGGGTTTCTTTGTGTTTGTAGCTGTCTCGTTTTTCGCTTTCTTGCTGGGTGATTCCTTTGTATACTGCCAGTGTAATTAATAATTACTGACTTTTAACAATGAGCTGTATTTTATAAATATAGTTCCACCACGAGTTTACAATATCAACTACCATAGGTTTTACAAAACATAGGATTTATAATACAAATCATAGCCAATAAAGTAAACTTTGTAGAGAAGTTTGCAACAAGTAGAAATTCTCTTCCCTTTCTTAACATGCCTTTACTCATAATATCTCAGCAAAGAAACCTTCACAGGCATTCATAAATCGTATAAATCTTTTAGAAAACATTTCATAAACATCAATATAAGTCTCATAAGAAACACTTCATATACATCAATGTAAATCTCATAAAAACATTTGATAAATTCTCATGCAATGCATCCTTTCACGCAATGCATACTTTCATTCATTCATTTCCCTCTTCCCATTGTTCATTTTCCTTAAATAACTCTTATGGTTCTAACCCCCGTAACTTGAGTATTACAGTTCTTACCCCTGTAATTAGGCATTACAGTTCGGACCCCTGTATTTTAGGTATTACAGCTCTTTGACCCCCGTAATTTAGGTCCTTTCATCATTCCTATCATAATTCATTACCTCCAATTGCTTTACCATATGCAATATCATTTCCTTAGTTGACGACATTACTTAACACATAAATACATAGAAAGCATTTATTTAGAACCTCTCCTTTTGTTTTCATAATTATCCTTTTACTTATGCAGATTGTTTGAATTTATTTTCTGTTCCTTCTTATTAGGGGTTCTCTTGTAGCTTTCCTGTGTACTAGGGTTGCACCCCTTTGCGCTTTATTAATGAAATGGCATTACTTATCACAAAAAAATAAAAAATAAAAAATATAAAAAGAAAAAATAAAAATAAAAATTCTTAACACATTATATTGAAAGCAAATAACTTCATCAACACCTTTGTTCTCATAAACAAACATGTTAAACACTATCTTTCGTTAACACTAATTCTTAACACATTTCTCAACACAGTTCTTAACCTCGTTCCTTAACATTGTCTGTTAATACAATTTATAATGTATGTAAAATCATCAAAGTACATATAGTCATGTTTATTCACAAAGTAATCGGCTCGGCATAACACATATATCATGCTTTAAAAAAGTGGGTTCTTTTCCAAATCTATACTCTTAATTTAAATTTAAAAGGCCATGATCTATAACTACAAATATCAAACTTGAGAACAGTTATCAACAATTTCATCAACGAAATTGGAGCTTTTCTTGGTCATTTATTTCGTCTTCTCTGAGGGGCTGTTTTGTGGGTATACGTCTCTGTGGTGTTCTTTTTTGAGGTTTTACAGATAAGGCAGAGATGGAGCGTCACTTCTCCGTGGAAGCCAAAGCTTTCTCCTTTTTTGGCGAAGGCATGTGCTTGGGATTCGCTTGGAGGAAAGGAGGAAGGGTTTTTGTGGGTATATTTTTTTGGGTTTTCACTGTTCTGAGTGGTCGTTGACCATGGCTGGCCGTTACCTTGAGGTAGCTGCCTATGCTAAGGGTGGTCGTAAAGGGGTTATTTGGCTCCTTGAAGGCCGTGAAGGATGGGGTTCTGATGATACTCACTCTTCAAATCCAACTTTGTAAACACAATAGCACCACACAACTGATCCAACAAGTCATCCAGTCGAGGAATAGGAAATATGTATTGTAATCTAGTTAGAAGAGTTTGTTAGGGTTAAAAGAATATGTTGGTGACAGGGATTTGTTACAGGGGTATTTTGGTCATTGTATTGATGTTCTGGAGATCTTCTGCTGTGTTTTGGGGATCTTCTGCATATCTTTGCCTATCTTGGCAGAAGAGATGATGGTCCTCCCTGAATTCATTAGATGGATCAAATATGGCAAATATTTAATGTATTTGTGGGTCAGATGGGAAAAGTTTGTTCCTGTCTGTGATTGGGAATATTTATAATCTAGTTTATCTGAATGTAGTCTGAGCAAGGTAAAGTTTGAACTTTTGGAAAATCTAAAAAATAATCTTCCTCCTTTTTTTTTAAGATTGAATTCTTGTGGTGAATTGTTTAGTTTAGTTATCGTGTCACTTATCAAAAAAAAAAAAGTTTAGTTATGGTGTCAGTAACATGGTAGGTACACTATGCTATTATTGCTTGATGACTATGTTGGTGTGCGTGTTAATTCTGTGGTTTTCTCTGTCTACATAACCAATCCTTTGTGCCTTTGGTTGTGTTTCTATTATAAGTGGTGCCTTTTCAATCACCTTACTTTAATTTGTTCCTTTGTTTAGAGAATTGCATCTTCGGGTAGCTTTGGATCAATGGACAGCAATTCCCTGTCTTACAAGTCATATAACCCTGGTGGTTTAACAGATGTTGTCTCAGAACTGGAACAACCTGCTGGAACATTACAGGATAAAGCATATATGTTTACGCAATCATCTGTTTCTGAAAGTTCAGGCAATTTGGATCTTTTCACGGCACCACTCGTTTCAGAACCAGAGTCTTCTACAGCTTCACCCTTAGATTTGAATAGAATACTGGCAGCATCATCAGCTCCATCTCTGGATTTGTTTCAACCATCTGTTATATCTCCAGCTTTATCTGTGAATCTATATCAACCTCCACAAACTTCCACATCGTCATCCTTGGACTTCTTTGCCGAGATTTCTCTGCAGCAGCCAGCGACAACCTTGGATAAAGAACCAACCCAGTTATCTGTCCCTGAAAATGAAGGATGGGCGACATTTGATACACCTCAGGCCACTCTTGCATCTATTCCACATGCTGGAAATCCTACCCCAGAAAGAGTACCAAGTAGTGATTTAGGTTCATTGGAAAAGTTTGACAAGTTTTCATCCTTAAATACAAACATGCATTGGCCCTCATTTCAATCTGATAGTTTTCATGGGTCTTCTTCAACAATGTCTAATCCATGGCATGATGGTTTGCACAATGTTCAACCTCGCACTCAGGTAAGCTTGTACAATCTATAAGATTCCCCCTCTGAAGTGTTTTTCTAGTGTGTGAAGGATAATGATCAGAAATGCTTGGTGTGTGTATGGTTTTAGAAAATTATGGTGCTAGTCTCCATTGGGTTTGTAAGCTGGATGTTTTTCTAATTTCAAGATGGCATGCAGTAAATTGAAGGGAATTGTTCAGGTTGTATCTTTTGTCTCTGAACAGGCATGGAATGCATTTGAAGATTCCACGGGGAACCTTTCTTTGGAAGGCAATAAGCAAGGTAGGGAACTACAGCTAGAAACTCACAATCTTTCATCAACTACTGATCAGTACTTGGGCTTAAGAGATTTAGAGGTTTGTACATTTACCTCAAATATCTTTCAAAGTAATTTTGTGCATCTCCTGCAGTAATTTATGGCTTGTCACAGGGAGAGATGAAATCACATGCAATGGATCATAAATCTACAAACCCATTTGATCTCCCGAATGATTCTGATTTCGAACAGAGCAATATGGTAATGCTATAATATTCTTCCGTTGTTTAAACTGAATTTCATTAGAAGTTTGAGTGTTCCCTGTTCTTCTCTTGTGTGCTTGTCGGACCATTTTCACGCACGCTTGTGCAGGGGTATGGGTGTTTGTTCATCATTGTCTCCTTCTGACTAGCCTACTTTAATTGTATATTTTGGAAACCAACTAATTGCATGACATCCCGAGTTACCTTTTTGTGTGATTTAGGAATAGTAATGATTTGTTAGATGGTCGTCCAGCGGTTAGGATATCTGGCTTTTGAATTGAACCTTCAAATTCTTTATAGAGATGGATGTTCTTTTGCCATCTCTGTAAGTTTCTTCAGTTTATGGGCAGAATATAGGGCTTCCCCTCGTAATAAATATATGATCTTTACAGAGATGGATGTGCTTTCACCATCTCTATAAGTTTCTTCAGTTTGGGGTCATTATTATGGGCAGAATATTGTGTTGACTCGAAACCCAAGTTCGTATTCCACTCAGGAGGTAAATCTTTCAGGCTTCGGATCATTGAGCGTGGTAAGGGATATCTCTGGTCGATTTGTTTGGGAAGAGAGGGAGGTTTATGGCTTCTGACGATGATGGAGGAGGTGGTTGGTCTGGACAACAGTGTGGGTTTTGTTAGGAAAGTTAGAGATTCTTATAGTGCAGTTCTTTGCCAAAAGAGTTGTAACTCCCATGGTGCCACTTAGTCATCGAGGAGTTCAGTGGAGGTGCACAGAGGGGAGTCATACTCCTGCCCGAAGGTAGAGTGTTATGGGGTTGGTGTTGTTTCGATAAGATTCTGAGGTTGTTGAAACCTTATATCACTGTTACTCAGTTTCCTCCGGAGGTGCCCCTTTCAGCGCCAGCACAATGTGTGGTTCCGGTGGATCGATCTTACGCAAAGGCTGTCGTTTCTTCAAACTTTCATGTCAACTCCATGAGGGGTGAGGACAAACTTGGCTCTTCTTTCAGCTCAATTTCCACGTGACATTACTATAACATCAGAGTTATAAATTGGTAGCGGAAAATATAATTATCCAGCAGACTTGGATTTAAATAAAACGACAGAGCTTCTAACTGAAATACTTTTAGACATCCATTAAAAATACTTAGAACAAATACATGGAAATAGGCGTCAATAGTGACACAAAAGAATACATGGAAATTTTAGCAATCTTTTCAACATAAAAGATTATAAACACAAAAGATTACAAACAAATTACAATCTGTGTCCTTAGCTTTAAAACCTCTTGAGCTCCAACCTTCATTTATAAAACCGGCACCAATATATATATATAGAAACAAAAACACAAAATACCCTAAGTGAGTCCGTTGTTTCCAATAATAATATGAATGCTGATTTATTTAATAAATGTAACATAATGTAAATATGGCTTCATAATCACATGTATACGCAATATATGAACCATGGTAGCTAATCATAGTCATATATTGAATATAAATATAACCATAAAGCAGTAATATGACAATTTTAAATGCAAAATTTAATTATCATCTTTTGCACTCCTCTCGTGATGGAACCAACGGTCCGGATTAGCGTTTTGCTGGCAGCCATCTCTCCCCCTGCTGCTCACCATTTTTCTCACTTAATAGTTTACTTGTTTGTTGCTAGAATCCAAAGGTCCCAGCAAACTAAGAGCCAAAGGTCTTAGCCCATTTATTTATTTATTTAGTGTCACAGGAGCCCAAGGTCCTACTAGCAGCCATCTCTCCCCCTACTGCTCACCAGCTTTGTTTTTCACCAGTTTAGTTAAAAATAGAAAACATTTACAATCACATGAGCAAACAAATAAATAAATAAGTATTCACAATATTATGGAAAAGTTCCACAGCATCGTCCTCAGTAAATATAAAGATGCTTACAGTCTTTTGTGCAGTCTCTTAATTCATCCTCTGCAATAAATATATTTATACATACAGAGCGTTAACATCGTCACTCATGAATATTAATCTTATTTACATAGATCCAATTATTGTTTCATAAACCTTATTCTTTTTTTTTTGATAAGTAAGAATTCATTAAAGAGCGCAGAGGGGCGCAACCCTAGTACACAGGGAGTATACAAAGGAGCCCCTAATTAGAGGACCGAAACGAACAAGAAAGTAAAAAATCAGCGTACGACATACTACCCATGCCATTCGCCGACACCCAAAAAAACAACATATTAAGCATAATTCTACAAAGAGCCCCAGCCTGAACCTCCACATCCTCAAAAAGCCTAGAATTTCTCTCCCGCCACAAGCCCCACAAAACACAAAGAGGAACCTGCTTCGAAACACGGTGAGCAGGACCACGACCCAGCAAAGTACCCCAAGCACTCAATAAGTCCAATACGCTCCTAGGCATAACCCACTCCACCCCAAACAAACCATAAAAAAAACTCCAAACAACTCGAGCCACGTCACAATGGAGAAGAAGGTGATCAACGGATTCCCCATGCTTTTTACACATAACACACCACTCGACCACCACAATTCCACGCCTTCGTAAGTTGTCATGAGTTAAAATCTTCCCTAAAGCTGCTGTCCATACAAAGAACGCAACCCGCTTCGGAGCTTTAACACGCCATATACCCTTCCAAGGAAAAGAAGCCGTCTCGTGACAAACTAAAGCTTTATAGAAGGTCTTCACTTCAAAATTCCTCCTCTTGGAAAGAATCCACACCGCCCTATCAACCTCCCCATGCCGAACCCGAGTAGAGTATAACTGTTCGAAAAAGGACATCACCATCTCCAACTCCCAATCCTGAGCATTGCGCGTAAAGAGAACATTCCAATGAGCCACACCTCGAACCATAGACAAATTATCCACCACCCAAGCATCAGGAGAACGCGCAATGGTAAACAAAGTTGGAAAACAGAGCTTGAGAGGCCTGTCCCCACACCATAGATCATGCCAAAAGCGAATATGGGACCCATCACCCACCTCATAACGCAAAAACTTGGCAACATTATCCCACCCCTTACGAATAAACTTCCAAACACTGACACCATAAGGCCCTGTCACCGGTAAAGAACACCAACCTCCCCTCACACTCCCATACTTCACCTCAATAACCGATCTCCACAAAGCATCGCGCTCCTGAGAAAACCTCCAGATCCATTTCCCCAATAAGGCTTGATTGAAATTAATAACATTACGAACTCCTAGTCCACCAGCCTTAATTGGAAGACAAATACGATGCCAATTGACTAAATGAAATTTAGTCTCATCACCCATACCATTCCAGAGAAAATTCCTTTGAAGCTGCTCCAGCTTTTTAGCTACACTCACAGGAATAGGGAACAAAGATAAATAATAAGAAGGAATGCTAGAAAGAGTACTGTGAATCAAAGTCATCCTACCTCCCTTGGATAAATAAAGTTTCTTCCAACTAGCCAACCTTCGTTCCACCTTCTCAATAACCCCATTCCAAATAGAAATAGATTTGAAAGACGCTCCCAACGGCATACCCAAATAGGTCATCGGCAAAGACCCAATTCTACACCCCAGAATATGTGCCAAAGACTCCACATCTTCCACCTCGCCAACAGGGTATTCTATACTCATAGATACAATTATCTTTTTATAAAAGATGCTTAATCTAAGTAAACTTATATATATTAACTTCCTAGTGACAATCATCTATATATTTTTACTTTCCAATAATCATTTAAAACTCATATTATTTTAACACTCATAATCATTTTTCTTTAAACATCATAATAATAATCCCTTGTAACAAAATACACTAACAAAATAACTACCAGAACCATTCGGCCAAATACAAAGAATTCAATCAAAACTTATTACTAACATTCAATGTTAATTTCTAATTTCAGAAACTTAGCAATAACAACCGAAACAATGGACATGGCTGAGAATACAGGGAATCATCACCTCTTTGAATACAGCTGACATACCCATAATTAGTCAAAAACAGGGAATACACAAACAGGGAAAATACCAACTCAACTACAACACACAACCAAACACATCTAATCGGTCAAAATACCCAAATAATCCCAAAACATCACCCAAAATCAGCCCAACAAGAAAATACCCAATATCATGGCACACACACACATAGTCGGAAGAGAGAAGAACAAATAGAAAATCGGGCTTCAAAGGGTTTGGCCAATGAATTTAACCCAATTTCATCAATAATCACACATCTAAAAACACCCAATCATTTATCATCAATAAACCAGATGAATCAAATAAAAATCACAAGAATTACTTACACAAGATTTTCGTTCAACACAGAAAATCCACAGGAAATCGCCTCTAGACCGTCACAAATCGCTTTTAGACCGCCGGAAATCGCTACTGGGACCGTCACCGGTGATGACCCATGGAGGATTGGGTTTGGGTCTCTCGGGTTCGACGGGTTCTCTAGCTCCACTAGAAGACCAGCCTCCGATCGGGTCCTCTCCGAGCTTCTCTCGGTTTCACTCTCAGCTCCGGTCTCTCTCTCTCTCTCTCACGATCGGCGCCTCTTCCCCTCTGCTCTCATCTCACTCTCTCGCTCAGTCTCCCTGTGTCTCTCAGAAAAGAGAGCAAGGGAAATAACGGGAAAGAAGGAGAAAGGAGAAGAAAGAAGAGAAAAGAGAAAAGAGAAAAGGAGAAAGAATAATAAAGGGGAAAAGGATCGGGTCTCTCCTCTCATCTCTTTCAACTTCACTCTCATCTCTGATTTCTCAATTTCTCCATCACTCTCACTTCCCCCTTCTCCCACGATCGTCTCCTTTCGGAGACTCGGACTGAAATAGGGAAAAGAAGAGCAAGCAAAAAAAAAAAAAAAAAAGAAGAAGAGAAGGAGAAGAGAGAAATGAAGAAGAAAGAAAACTCAACAACCATAACTGAGTGGTGCGAATCCTGTTGAAGGAAGGAGGTTTAATTTATAGAAAGTAACAAACTATGGTTAGTTTTTACCTTAGTTAAATTAACATGAGTTAAAAGTAAAATATCGGATTAACCCATGATTAAATTATACCTTAGTTAGAATAACCTAAGTTAATTTTAAAAATATCTAGTTAACCCATGGTTAACTTTTATCTAGTTAGATTAACTAGAATTACTTTTTAATAAAATCTAATTATTATTAATTATAAGTATTTTCATATCAGGTCTTTCTTATTTAATATAGCACTAGGGTATAATTTTAAACCTATTTTGAGTTCAGTTCGTTTCATAATTGATGTAAATTTTTGAATAACATTATTATACTGATAATATTATCATACCAAATAATATTAGGCCAAAATAATATTGTGTACAATAAATATTTCACAATAATATTATATATATCAATAATATTATTTTACAAAATATTCTCATATAATAATATTAAGAATATTATTATCCCAACTAATTCACCAGATATTTAGGTTTGTCTATAAATCAATTAAGAACAGGTGATGCATAAATATGCAATTATCAGAATAATATCGATCGAGCGAGCGACTTTACAGTTGATCGAGCGAATGTGTAGCGAATAAAATAGATCGATCGATTGTATAATCGATTGATCGACTTAATAATGATGAGATAAAATCGATCAAGCGATTAAGAGTGGTTATCGAGCGACAGGTATGGTCAATCGAGCGATTAAAAATGTGAATTGATCACCACGAGTCTTAAATTTTATTTAAGGCGCCCTGTCTTAAAATTTGGGGTATTACAAATGATGGGTTTTTATCAGACTCTTTGTAAGCCTCGAAGCTGTCCGCAGGACCTACTCTTTATAAGGATACGGGTGGAGAGTTTCATGCGAAAAAGAAGACAGAGAGTCTAGCAAAACAGGGTCTTTTTAGGAAGGGATTTCTCAATCTTCCCCCGATAGTTTCAGTCCCTGCCATTTTGCCGGAGGAGGTCAAGGGCGTCAGGGTGGTAGGACCTTCCTCTCCTCTGAGTGGCTGCATCATTCCTCGTTCCGTTGAGGGAAATGGATTCTCCCAATCTCGGAATTGGCCTGTCGGTTTTGATCATAACAGGGAGATCGTAGTTTGGGAGGAGGAAGATGATTATTAGGATGGATAGCCTTTGGATTGGGCATTGGAAGGGGCTTTTGAGGAGGAGGCCTTGGCAATTAGGGATGCTATGGAAGAAGATTTTCAGCGGGAGAAGATGATTGCGCGCGAAAAGTCTATAGGAAAAAGGGTGCTACTGAATCTTCATAGCTCCATCAATTATGGTGATGCGAAAGATAAAAAAAGGCACACTTGATGTAGGTTTGTGTGCTTTGGTGGGTGGTTTTGTATCTTAGTTGGGTTCTATTGTAGCAAAATTTGGGGTTTTTCTTCGATTTCGGGGGTTTAGGTTTCGTCGGTTCTATTGGGTTTTTGCGGGTTAACTTTGGTTTTTCCTATGTACCTTGGGGCGCCTTACACTTTCATTTATAGTCTTCTTACTTGTCAAAAAAAAAAAAAATCACCATAGGTTTGAAAGTTCCATATGGATGGAGTTGATGGTGTTTTGGGAGCTGCATACGCATAGAGGTAATGTATTTCATAATTAATCAATTGAGCAGCAGCTTCCAGAACACATAAATAACAATGTTTATTATTTCAATCATATCATGACATGAGGAGTTCAATGGGAGTACCTGAAGTCGAAATACATTAAAAAAAAAAATTTTAAAATAAAAAATAAAAAAATCCCCAATGTTAAGCTCAGCTAAAACATGGTGATAGTAAGTAGGAATTACTGAATAACTTAGTAGAATTGATGTGATAAATTGATAATAGTAGACTGGGGCTTGCTAGCTAAGTCTGTTCTTGAAATTCAATTGTGTTCCTTCTAGAGCTTTTGTGGGTTTTTATTTATTTATTTTTTTATACCTGTCATGTTTTCATTATTGTGGAAATAAAAATATAGGACAAAATCGTGAATGTGGCCTACCTTTAAATGGAGTTAAGGATTACTAAGATTACTAAATAATCCACAGAAGTGGTATTTTAATGATATCCAGCATTCATTCAAATACTAACTGAGATATCCAATCACTCAGAGGTTTGTGTCGAAGCTAACCGAGATATCCAACTATATTGTTGAGCTTGTGTAACTCCCTCTTGCCCCCACCTTTTCTTTTTTATTAAGTGCACTGTTACAATCGTGCGGAATTCTATTAGATTCTTGAACTCTTCTTATATTTCCTACATTCTAGAATGTCAGTCCTATTTTCCAATTTGGGATGGGATGTCCCAAAATGGATGTTTCATTTGAAAATTCAAATGTATAAACTTAGTTTCTTTAATTATCCTTTTGGAAGAAAATTTTTGAAATATTCTGCAAACAAGGTTGTGAATAAATTTATGCTTTCTTCCATCAGTAGCTCTTGAGGTGACCTGGTGGTTAGGTCAAGGATATTGCAAACAATGGGTGCAAGGGTGAGAGTTTGGAAGACAGATGTGCAGAATTATCATCTTCCCATTCAATGCACTAGCCATATGGAGATGACTTTGGGGATATTCGTAATGATTTGAATTTCCTTTTTTTTTTTAAAAAGAAAAAGAAAAACAAAATTCTTGTTACTGATAGAAATCTCTCTCTCCTCTTCCTCCCTCCCTCGTCGACTCAGTTTGTGATGGGTTTCTTGAGTACGTTCTATATGGAAGCTAAGTCTTTCGAGTTCACATTGGAAGAAGGGGTTTCAGTGTTACAAGTTTTCGAAAGGAGTAGGGGCATCATCATGCATTCTCTATCCCTAGGTATAGCGAGTGTGAATTGGTCATTGGCTACCATGGGAGATTTGCTTCTAGTAGAGGCCTTGATAGAGTTTTTGAAATCCTCCAGGGTGGGTTCTAAAGCCTTTATAGCCCAGAAATGTGCGAACAAGTTTGGACGTTATTTGGCTTTCCCGGAATACGAAGGTGGTGTTCGGAGGGGCTTTGTGGTTATACCAAAAGGCAGAGGTGGTAGGGGATGGGCTTGTTTTGTGCCCGAGTTATGAAAGGTTTTAGAAACTTTCCAAACTTCCTTCAGTAATGGTGAAATCGCTTGTCATTCCGGGTACCCCTGGTTGGTACTCTTCCTCTCGCTCGAAGGTGCTCCCTACAGCACCTTAGACACTGGTGGTGTGTCTGTTGGCAGGGGAAGCTGTCAAGAGGTCGTATATTGAGGTATTGGTTAGATTGGGGCAATGTATGGTGGATTCCATGTCTCTTAAGAAGGGCAACGCCAGGCTTGATGGTTCAATGTCGCAGGCTCATAAGGCCAACGGCTGTGGCGTGCTTGGGGATGCGACAAATACAAAGTTTCATGCTAGTGCACTACGTATTCTTGATAGTCAGAGTGAATTGAGGGGTGAAAAGGACGTCAGTGGGGCTCTTCGTACTTTAAGAAAGCAACCTGGGGTTTTTGAAAGGGGAACTTGTATCAGTGTCGAAGCCCAAGCCAATCTAATTTGGCAAAAAAGAAGAGTATAGGCCCATGTCTCCCCCTGAGTAAAATTTGTGTTTGGCCTAGTTTTAAACCCACACTAACATGGATGGTGGAGGGGTGGGCTGGGACTGCTTCTTTTGGCATGGGTTGGGCGGTGGGTGCAGATGTGAGATCCGCCTTGCATGTTGGATCTCCTACAGCCTCATTGTCAGATTCTGATGATCGTGGTGCATGTTGCATCTTGCTGGTGGCTCTTTGCCTATGGTGGCACCTTCGAACACCCAATCAAAGCAGCTATCTCACTCCCCCCCAAAACCCAACCTTCGGATATTGCCGATGCGATGGTCCTTCTTGAGTCCTAGTCCTCCTGATGTGGGTGTTTGTGGTGATGTTTCCAGCTCTGGAGGGATGCCTCAATTATTCTGTAGGTTGGTTCTAGTGATTGCACTATAGCCAACATTGAGCCCTCGAGAAATAGTTTGGTTGCCAAAACACTATGTAGTGTTAGTGTTGATAAGGGGAAAGGAATTGTATCCTTTGATGTGGTTGGGAGTGATGTGGGCCGTGTGGAAGGGTTTGGTATTCTTAAAAATGTGACCCTACCTTGTCTGGGTAGGGATTTGTATTATGGGAAAGAGCTCATTTTCTATAAGCCATTGTGCTCTTGAGAGTGACGTTCTTTGCTTGGTCAGCCGCATTAGGGAAGATCCTCACTATGGATAACTTAAGGAAACGGTGTTTCATAGTGGTATAAAGGTGTTGTATTTGCAAGAAGAGTGGAGAATATGTTGATCACCTTTAACTCCATTGCGAGGTTTCTAGTACATTGTAAGATTCTATTTTCAGTCTTTTTGAGTTAGATTGGGTCATGCCTAGATGAGTGGTCGACCTTTTCGCCTACTAGAGTAGTCAGTTCGGTAGTCTTCATAGTGCATGTAGCTTTGTGGAACATGGTCGAAGTTATGTATCTTGAGAGAGAAATTATCAAAGTTTTGAAGATCGTGAGGGGATGGTGGTGGAATTAAAGGCTTTTTTCTTTTATACGCTTTGCCACCGGACGGCTGCTTTATGATTACTTTCATATTTCTAGCTTTCATGATTTCTTTGTTCTTTATTCTTTTTTTAGTTAGATGTTTCTTTTATATACTTTCTGTGTACTTGAGTTGCAACCTTGGGCTTTTTAGTGAAATTTGATTACTTATAAAGATAAAATAATGAGGTTTAATTTTGGTAATGCATCAGTTTTTTGATAAGTGGTAATGTATCAGTCTTGAGAGAACACGTTTTTAATGCATGGTCCTGAAAGAGATGGATTTCCCAAATGGGACTGACACTGTAGGATGGAGGTAGTACTTATTTATCAGTGAAATAGATTGTCTTAGTTTTGCTATATTTCTCGACCATAACTTCAATGTTAGCCTGTAGAACTGGGGATGCAGAATAATGACTATCACATGTCAGATTTTTACAAATAAACAACATTTCTATGAAGTTTTTGTTTTGCAATATTTGTGTTCTAGCTATCTTAATAAGAAAGAAAATGTTCTTGATTCCATTCAAGTGCTAGCTTATTCTTTTTTGTTCTTGCTCTTATCTCTCATGGGAAATAAATTAGACAGGTTTGTACATTTGTGGCTTTGTTGTCTCTAATTTGTGTGGTGTATTTCTTATTCAGTTCTTGGACATGAGCCCCTTGGATGCTGCTCTCCCCAATGCCCAGTTACCATCCACCTTTCATGGCGGTGTATCTCAACCATGGTTCCCTCAAAATACAGGGACTCCTTATATTCCAGCTGTAGGACAAGGTACACTTTATTAGCTCTTGGTGGAACTTCATATCATGTTTGACCATTCTTTCTTGCAAAAGTTAACGCTAGAGCTCTGTTTATTGATTGCTCATAAGTTTGGATGCGGGTGCGGATGAGGTTAGAAAAAATCATTATTTGCATATGCAGATGTAGATAGTGATTTTGAGATATGCAGATACAGTTAATAATCACATATCCGCATTCTCTTTATATATAATATATATTTAATCAAATTCACTAAAACGACGTCGTTTGTAATGTTGTTAGATTTTACTGTTAGAACTCTTCTAATTTGTTATGATTTAATTGTTTTCTATGTTCTTCCTTCTATCATTATTATTTTTTCAAATATTTTTTTTCTTCACTTATTATAGATAGATGATCCAGAAAGCTATAAGTAATGTATGAGATGAAAGACTTATCAAAAAAAATGTATGAGATGAAAATTTCATGGCAAAATGATTAGTAAATGTAATTTAAATAACAGTGTTCAGCTATAGATAATGCATTTTTGTATTTATTAGAAGCAGGAATTACAACTTCAAGGCTCAAAATGTTCCCTCCCTGTGGATAGCAAATAATAACCGTAATAACTACGCGGATACATATTGTAAGCGCATGATGAAATGCGGATTGTAATCATATTATGCAGAAACCTAAAAGTGATAACCGCATTATGCGGATGCATATATTGTTATAACCGCATCCACATTTTCACTCCTAAGATTCACTAGTACTTGTTTTTTTATCTGAGCCAACCCCCCATTATCATTCTACTCTCCTAATCCATGTACAAATCTCTCTCGCTCGTTTTCTTTTTGGCTCTCATCTTTTGTCCTAAATGTCATGAAGATTCGCTCCTTTCCATTTGGTCTAATTTTGGCTTGATTCTGTAGGTGGCTTAACGTATATGGCAGGGCAAACCCCAAGCTCTCAAATGGCGTAAGTTATTTTCTCTTGCTCTCATTATTATGTAGAAGTTGATTATTGTGTTCTATTTTAGTATAATGAAGTTTATATTGCAGGAATGTCTCGTCGCAGGGGCCAGTTGCTTCCATTGGAGGTAACCCTTTTGCATAGAAGATTATGGTGGAGAAATTATTATCTTAATTATTTTTAGTTTGTAGAAGTTTTTCACTGACTATTAATATCTAGACCTTTTTTATAACCTAGAATAATCAATTTTCATGGTATTATTCATTTATGTAATAACCTTGAGAATTACCTTGGGCGAAACTGCAAGGCCATGAAATTTATTTGTCTTATGTTTGAGGCCGCCGTTTGAGATTGTAGTTAAATTGGTGATGTATTGTTGAATTTAGATAAAGATATGTGGCAGCAGTTTCTGACAAGAGAGATGGAAGTAACCAACCAATCTACCTGTTTTCGTAGCCTTGGTTCAGCAGACACGCGAGACACAATAAAGGCATTCATTTAACTTATGGGAAATGCTCAAATTACAGGAAATGCTCAAATTACAACAAGTACACTACAGTTTTTTTTTTTTTTTTTTTTTTTTTTTTTTTTTTTTTTTTTTTTCCTTTTGTTTTTTTGGGAAAAGTACTATTCATAAACCTTCAGGCAATTTGCAAATGTTTTCTTCCTAACTTTCAGTTGAAGTAAAAATTGGAATGTACCCTTTGTACCAAAATAACGAAATTATCCTAATAAAAAAAATTAGAATTTTTTTGTAAAAAAAAATAAAATAAAGAAAAGCAATAATTTTTATATTATTTTATTTTTTATTTTTTTAAAAAAAGCTGGTTACCCGTAACAACTACCGAGGGTCACTAGAACCACGACAGCTGCCATTTAGGGTTTTTTTTTTTTTTTTTTTCAAAAGAAATTTATTAAGATATTTTTAGTTGAGAATTTAAGGGTGGGTATTTTTGTGTTTTTTTTTTTTTTGGTGGTACAAAGGCTATATTGCAATTTTTCTGATGTCTAATTTCCATGCTAAAACTGGAGATGTAATCCAGTGAAGTGTAGGGAGGGGTTTTTTTTTTAATTAAATATAGGAGAAAGGTTACAAAGGTAGATCTTTCCCGCTTCTTATCTTAATGGAAGCGAAGATTGAATATCCTATGGGAATGCTTCTAAAAACATGATTGGAAAATGCTCACTTAGCTACAAAATGTTCGCGAAAGTTGTCACTATGAAACACTTTCAAAGCATTTCACCTATAAAATGAAGATAAAACTAAACTAATATCTGAAATACAATTAGCAAAAGAGCAATAAGAGGAAATGAAGATTGTTGATAGCGAGAATAATAAGTAGAGCATCTCCTAAAAATAAATTTCTACAGCCAGAAGATGCAACCAACTAAAAAGTCAAAAGAGCAGAAGAAGCTTTTCCAAGAAGTCCATCAGTAGAAGTCAGCTTTTGAGTAACAACTAGAATAATATTACCTTTTTCATCACTAATAACTGCTGCAGCAACAACAAATTCACCATGGACAGCAACATCAAAATTTCCTATGATGTTGCTGTCCATGGTGATTTGTATATGAAATTTGCTTCATTGCTTTCTCAGGAGAAGGTTGAATTTCATCATGAATGAGTTTATTCATGGCCATCCAGATGAAATCTAAAGTGAGAGAAGCAAACAAATAGAATTTCCTAACTTCAGAATTAGGAATAGCAAGTATCATCACAAGAAAAGTAATAGCAAGAATCCAATCTGATATATGTCTAGAGACAAAATCTGGGGGAATAATAGGCCAACTAGAGCTCCTCCATAAAATTCTAGATAAATCACGTTCCAAGAAAATGTGAGATAAGGTTTCAAGAGAATTCTTACAAAACGGACAAACCCAAGCATCCATATCCTCAGAGATGATAAATCGATCAATATTTGCACGTGAAAGTAACATATCCCAAGTAATCTTCCTTAATAGATATTTAAGCCTAGCTTGGAGTTGAAACCCCAAAGGGATTTCCAGATATCCACTGTGAAAGGAGAAACGCAACCTCGTTGAGCAATGGAAATCTCACGCGCATATTTCATTGAAAATTGCTCTAAAGGAGAAGGAACCCAAACCCATTTATCAAAGGAAAAGATGCAAGGAATATGAATACGCATGATATTCCGAACAGTAGTAAGGTCAAAAAGATCCATCAACAACTGAATGTTCCAAGCACGATCTTTAGTAAGCAACAGATCATAAACAGAAAAGGAAGGTGATGTGAACCTCATCAAGAATAACGAGACCCAACAACGAAAGGGAACCCAAGATCGTTCTATGGACAGATTTGAATGGAAGACCTCGACCCGTTGTTTATGACAAACAAGAACCTCGGTATAAGGAAGACGCCACAAACGGTGGTGGAAACTCCGTTTGATAAGTCGAGATGAACACCACGGAAAATCCCGATAAGTTCGCGTAGTTCTTCAAAGAACCAAAGAGAATAAACCTCACAAGTTTTATGAATAATCAATGTCTGCCTTTTTCATTGCTTATGCACCTATTTAAAGGGTTAAACATTACAAGAGAAAAAAAAAAACCCTAACATAGAAAACCTAATTAAAGCCGAAAATAGGTAAGGAAAGAAATCATTACCTTCCTAAAACACACAAGACATATAAGGAAATAAAGGCTGGACGCCCACCCTCCTAATCAAAGCTAAAATAAATCCCTACTTGCCTAAAAAAAAAAGAGCTAGAATAGGAAAGAAGAGCTGGATGCCTAAAGTCATATAGAAGGAAACAAAAGACAACATAAAAGGAAAGAAAGTGGCGCCTAGAATAGCCATGCAATCCGATCCTTCTAGAATAGACCCAAAATATTTCTTGTCAATTCTTAGCCTTGACCGGATCCTTCTAGAACTTGAATCAAGGTGACGATTCTTTGTTGCCCACGTGGATCATGCTCAATGGGCCTCCACGAATTTGCTTTAGCCCATAACTCTTGGATGAGTCCGTTGAGTACATCCTTGAAATTCTTTGCTCGTGCTCTCATAACCGGCCCAATTGGTACTTGAACGAGATCCTTTGAAGCGGCGTCTTGATCTCCATCATTCCCCTCCTCTTGAAAAGGATTTCCCCTCAAATCATCACCTACATCAAAAGGACTCAAATCAGTAACATTAAAAGTAGCACTTACATTGTACACACCAGGTAAATCTAGCTTGTAAGCGTTGTCATTGATACGCTCGAGGACTTGGAAAGGACCATCTCCTCTTGGGAGCAATTTGGAACGTCTTTTCGCCGGGAATCTTTCTTTTCTCATATGCAGCCAAACCCAATCTCCAGGTTCAAAAAACAGGTTGTGACGTCCCTTGTTGGCTTGTGTGGCATATTGTTCCGTTCTTCGCTCAATGTTGAGTCTTGCTTTCTCATGAATCTGCTTCACAAAATCAGCTTTCTTTTTGCCATCTAAATTAACGTGCTCCGTCAAAGGTAAAGGAGATAAATCCAATGGAGTTAAAGGATTAAACCCGTACACAATTTCAAATGGCGAAAATTTGGTAGCAGAATGAATAGCTCTATTATATGCAAACTCAACATGTGGTAAACATTCTTCCCATGTTTTGATGTTCTTTCTAATGATTGCCCTCAATAGAGTAGACAAAGTCCTATTTACTACTTCAGTTTGACCATCAGTTTGTGGATGAAAAGTAGTGGAAAACAATAGCTTAGTACCTAGCTTACACCACAAAGTCTTCCAAAAATAGCTCAAGAACTTAGCATCTCTATCCGAAACAATGGTCCTAGGCATGCCATGTAATCTCACAATCTCTCTAAAGAATAAATCAGCAACATGCGAAGCGTCATCCGTTTTGTGACATGGAATAAAATATGCCATTTTAGAAAACCTATCCACGACCACAAAAATTGAATCTCTTCCACGTTTAGTCTTAGGCAATCCTAACACAAAATCCATTGAAATATCAATCCAAGGCTCACTAGGAATTGGTAAAGGAGTATACAAACCGTTGGGCTGCACTTTGGATTTAGCTTGCCTACATGTGACACATCTACCACAAATCCATTCAACATCTCGTTTCATGTGAGGCCAATAGAAGTGTTCCTGCAAAATTGCTAGAGTCTTTGCAACTCCAAAATATCCCATTAATCCCCCACCATGTGATTCCTGCACTAATAACTCCCTCATAGAACAGTTAGGCACGCATAGTTTATTTTCTCGAAATAAGAATCCATCAAGCCTAAAGAACTTACCAGAGGCGATTTTCTCACAAGCTCTATATTCCTCACAAAATTCGTGGTCTTCAGCATATAATTCTTTAATGTGTTCAAAACCAAGCAATTTTGCATCAAGTGTGGAAAGTAAGGCATACCTGCGAGAAAGTGCATCAGCGACTACATTCTCTTTACCTTGCTTGTACCGAATGACGTATGGAAACGTCTCTATGAACTCCACCCATTGCGCATGCCTTTTGTTTAGCTTGTGTTGGCCCTTCAAGTGTTTCAAGGACTCATGATCGGTGTGAATCACGAACTCCTTAGGCCATAGATAGTGCTGCCACGTCTTTAAAGCCCGAACCAATGCATACAACTCCTTGTCATAAGTTGGGTAGTTTAAGGCTGCCCCGCTGAGTTTCTTGCTGAAGTAAGCAATTGGTCGTCTTTCTTGCATAAGAACAGCCCCTATACCAACACCTGAAGCATCATATTCAATTTCAAACGTTTTAGAAAAGTTAGGTAAAGACAACAAAGGTGCGTTAGTCAGCTTCTCTTTGATTAATTGAAATGCTTTCTCTTGTTCTTCTCCCCACCAAAATCCAACGTTCTTCTTGATCACTTCGGTAAGCAGTGCAGCTAAACTACTGAAGTCCTTCACGAACCGCCGGTAGAAACTAGCAAGTCCATGAAAACTACGAACATTACCTTCACTTGTGGGGCTCGGCCAATCTTGGATTGCACGTACCTTCTCTTCATCAACCTATACACCTTGTGTACTAACAAGAAATCCCAAAAATACAAGCTTATCGGTGTAAAAAATGCACTTCTTTATATTAGCAAACAACCTTTCTTTCCTTAGCACATCTAAAACGGATTTCAAATGTACTACATGATCGTCTATGTTTTTGCTATAAATGAGTATATCATCAAAATAGACAACAACAAATCTGCCTATAAATGCACGCAAAACATGGTTCATAAGTCTCATAAAGGTGCTCGGAGCATTAGTCAAACCAAAAGGCATAACTAACAATTTATACAAACCATATTTTGTTTTAAAGGCGGTTTTCCATTCATCTCCTTCTTTTATCCTAATTTGATGATAACCACTTTTTAAATCAATCTTAGAAAAAATGCAAGAACCATGCAACTCATCTAACATATCATCTAAGCGTGGGATAGGATGACGATACTTTACCGTTATGTTGTTGATGGCTCGGCAATCAACGCACATTCTCCACGTCCCATCCTTCTTAGGTACAAGTAAGACCGGAACCGCACATGGGCTCATGCTCTCCCTCACGTGCCCTTTCTCCAACAATTCACTTACCTGCCGTTGAAACTCCTTTGTCTCCTCGGGATTGCTCCTATAAGCTGGTCGGTTTGGGATGGTTGCACTGGAAACAAAATCAATTTGATGTTCAATCCCTCGGATTGGAGGTAACCCATGTGGTGTTTCCTCGGGGAAGACATCCTCGTACTCCTACAAAAGGGAAATGAAAAATTAAAAGGACTTTTTATTTTAACAAGTGTATGTGAACAGTGTGCAACAAAATATTAAATGTGGAATTAAAGGAGACAAATATTTTGTTGACGAAGTGGAAACTCAATTAAGAGAAAAACCACTTCGGGGCAGCCAAACCCAAGATATCCACTATTCAGAAGACAAGACTAGATACAAAGTAGTAACACTTTTCCGTCCGGATGCTATTAATGGCCGTCCAGATGCTCAAAATTATAGAACTTTTTCTTAGCTTTCCAATGACACTGATTTTGTCCCAATCCGATATTTGAGTAAAAAGTTATTACCAAAATACCCGAGGTTGTCCGGACGGCTTGACCGAGCGTCCAGACGGTCAACTGCAACCGCCTTTCCAAAGTAGCACTGAAAGCTTCCATAACAAGGCCACGTCCAGACGGTGTTGCCCCAGTGTCCGGACGGTTGCACTTCGGCTATACGTAATTACCATAATAAGGATTGGAGCGTCCGGACCCTGAAGGCTGATGTTCGGACGGTTGAATTGGTGCACGTAATTTCCATATTTGAAGCTTGATCGTCCGGACCATGAAGGCTGACGTCCGGACGGTTGAACTTGGTATGCACGTTCTTGCCTTATAGAGGACATCGTCCGAACAGGATCACACATCGTCCGGACAGGATCACACATCGTCCGGACAGTAGCGGCCGTCTTCCCATAACTGTGTCTTGAGGAAGAAACCCTAATTCTTGTCAAACACTGAATGGCGTCTGGACGGTATAACCACGTCGTCCAGACGGATGCGCTGGAACACTGGGATCTTCTCGAACTCTGAAGAGCGTCCAGACGATTTGCCATTACATCCGGACAGATGCAACCTTGAACTGTTCGAAGCTTCTAAACACTGATGGGCGTCCGGACAGAAAGCTCTCGTCGCCCGGACGGATGTTGCTGACTGATGAGCGTTCGGACGGAATACCACGTCGTCCGGACTGCTGATAGGGAACCGAAATAAATCATTGAAAACTTCACATAATCTTCTCGAAGAACATAGCTGAAGAGTAGACTATGGATAAAGCAGCATCCCTATGAAAAGCAACAACATTACATAGAAGTGATTTTGTCCAACAGAATGCAGCCAACACAAAAACTAACAAACTCCCCCTTTGGCCATTCTGGGACAAATATCACTTGACCGGTTAAAAATACAATCCCGGTCCAAATCAAAAATTACTCCCCCTTTTTGTCACAAAGGAACAAAGGGAAAAACAGAGTAATGAGAAAAACCACACAACAATTACTCCCCCTCAATGTCTCAAAAGTACAAGGGTAAACAGAGTAATAATATCCACAGACAAAAACTTCTAAAATCCAAAACAATAGGAAAATAGAGAAAAGTCTGCAAGTGGCCCAAAAGAAGAGAAAAAACACATCTTTAATCCTGAGACCTTTGGAATTTTGAACATCCGATAACAGCAGTTAGTTTTCCGAAGGATCCATTTTTCAAACATTGTGCTGGGAGCCGCTGGATGTCATATTCCTGAACCAAAACCAACCAGAAATATCTCAAAAAATACCATTAGATCCTGTTAGTTCCAAAAATTATGTGGTATTTAAGACAGCTGTCAAATGGATGCCAAAGAAAAATATAAGCAATGCAGCTATTCATAAGGCATAAAAGATCAGCCCAGCACACTGACATAAAAGGATTTTCATGCATCCTATCTCAAGAAAATATCCCAACAAATATTCCAATATTCTAAGAGCACAAAAACTTAAAAGAATAATGGAAGACACAATGAAGATCATGGGATGAGAAGAGATTTGCAAAAAATACCAAAATCTCAGGAGAAATCCACGAGAAAAACACACAACATGATATGATAAATCAATAAAAATGCAAAGATGTGTGTATGGCAAAGAAAGAGAAGCAAGTCTTAAACCTATAGAGATCCTGTCCGGATGTGCAACTGATAGGTCAGCATATGGCAAGACTGCTCTTGTCTGGACGAAGAATAGGTCCGTCCGAATGCTTCACACTTGAAAATCTGAAACTTGAGGAAAATATGCAGAAAAATATTTTTCCCAAAAGTTAGCTTCAGAATACGCATGTATAATCAACTGATAAAGCAGTCAAATAGCATTGCAAAAATATGCAAAGATATAAATGAGAGTTAAGTATTCAATAAGCACAAATTTCCCTGCAGATAGAAATTTTAAATAGATTACTCAACTCATGCAATGCATGTGTGTGTGAAGACTTTCTCAATAAGGTATGAAATTCACTGATATGACAAAAAACAACCAGATTTTTCAAACAAGAGAGAAAATCAATGAAAGATCAGCCAAAAGTCAAACCTTATCTTACTAGGGCCTAGCCACCCTCATCTGATACACTCCCCCTAAGATGCAGCACCTAATTGTTTTACTTGTACCATGAAGGACAAAGTAAAATTTTTACTTGCACGTATAGGGCAAGGCATATAGCAAATTCAGCACATAACCAATGAATATATAGTTTAAAAGTGCATAATGTATATGATTTACTGCTTGATTCTTATGGTGCTACAACCTAGAGAGTGCAGGAATTTTTAGGCTCTAGGTTCAACTAGCATGTGGTCAATTTGACCATCTTAATCAAAGACCTCTTCTCTTATCTACAATTTCTTGAAGCAAAAAGTCAGAGAAGGAAAAGATGTACCTTAGGGGAGTCTTAGATAGTGCACATTTTCAATGCATGAGGAAAGTAACTATCTATCATTAAGATGCAACAGGAAAACTTAGCAGATATTATGCATAAACTCTCAATCATATATAAGCATATTTAATCAATGCACAATGAACTGAGATATCAGGCAAAAACACATGTAATATCTGAAAAGCTATCAAAATAAAGAAATAAAGTTCCGCATCTTCTCCCCCAATTTTTTTTTTTTTTTTTTTTTGTTGAAAAATGAGACAGAAAAAAAAAAAAAAAAAAAAAAAAAAAAAAAAAAAAAAACAACAAAGACATGCTTATGGAAAAGGAAATGACATCTAATCTCAGGATGTAAGGTAAAACCAAACCTGTCCTCATGGAGAGAGATTTAAAAATACCAAGACAGAAAAGCAGCCGCCCGACGTGCTTTAACTATCATCCCCAAAAAAAAATATCTGCAGATGTTTCTCAAGAAAACCAGAGAAAATATGGGGATAGAATAAAAGGTTCATCAAATAGAATGCAAGGCATGAATAAGATATGACATGATAAACGATGCAATGCAAACATACCTGACATGCACTAGGATTTAGGAACCAAAATCCTAAGCATGGGAAGACTTCACATTTACTAGGTGAGTCCACTCCCCCTCAAGGGGTGAATGGTCTCATCCTTCTTGACCCATACCTGCTTGACTCGTGGCGGTAGCTTGCAGGTCTTGCCCATGTTGTCCATTCTCCTTAGCATACCTTGCATCAGGCTCAGAAACCCTTCATAGTCATGGTAGCTAATGGGCTTCTGCGGCTTTCTCTTGTAGCGCCTTGATTTGTTCTTCTTTGATTTGACACTCTGATAGGAAGGAACAAACTGCTGCTGATGCCGTGGAGCCTGAAGCGCCGTAGGAGGTAGAGTGCCTGATGTAGCTCTAGTTGGTAGCTTCCTCTAAACCTTCAACTTCTGGAGTTGTGGGCATTTGGATCGGATGTGACCAGTGATGCCGCAATGATGACAGGTAGGCAAGCTTCTTTTGTTTAAATGCTTCTTTGTATTCTCTGCAAATTTATGATTAGTATTCTTACAAATAAGATTGCCTTTACCTTTTATATGTCTCCTATGCGGAGGGACATATTTTGCTGAGGAAGAATCTTCAACTTCATTTTTCCTCAGAGCATCCTACTTAATCCAAGGCCTGTGGGATTTCAACAAATAACGATTTGGCCTAATATAACCAATCTTCCCACAATTATGACAAGTAGGGACAAGTTTACCATGACCTTGTGTACCTGTATCTTTGGATTTTGGCATCACATGATTAGTTAAGCAAGAATTTTCTAAACAACTTGTATCTACTATCACAGGCTTAATATCAATAAAATCTATTTCAGAATCAAAAGCATGTGAAGTAGAAGTACTCATATCATCAACAATTGAAGCAGGCTTGTTAGAAATATCTGAATGAATACAAAGCATGCTTTTCAAATTATCACTTGAGAATTTTTTCAAGAGATCCTCAGATTCTTTTAATTTATTCTCAAGTGTATCAATAATGTTAAATAGCATAGTATTATCAGATCTCAAAAAGTCAATCAAAACATGCGATTCAGATAACTGAACAATCAAAGACTCTTTTTCTTGCTTCACCTTTTTGAGCTCTTTTGGAGAAACAAATTTATCTATTTTAGCAAAAACTTTAGCGAGCTCAATATCATGATTTTCTTCAGATAACTGAGAGAAATCCATGATAAAAGGTGTAATAAAAAAAATAGAAGTCACAAAGAGATGAGGATCACATTCAGAAAATAAATCCTTTCAACGGAGTGTGCCAGCTCTGATACCAATTGAAAAATAAATGGACTTCTAATTTTAACAAGTGTGTGTGAACAGTGTGCAACAAAATATTAAATGCGGAATTAAAGGAGACAAATATTTTGTTGACGAAGTGGAAACTCAATTAAGAGAAAAACCACTCCGAGGCAGCCAAACCCAGGATATCCACTATTCAGAAGACAAGACTAGATACAAAGTAGTAACACTCACATAACCCTGATGCAGTGGACGTACCTTGCTCTCAAACGTGTAACCCATCACGAGCGCCTCCCAACCAGGTCTCCTACCTGAAGGGGTCTTCAATGGAATCCTTTACCTTAGGGCCAACCCCTAAGATAGACTTCACAGCTGATCAAATCACACACTGGCAAAGCTAAAGAGCTAGCAGATCTTCAATATCTCCCTAAACACCCTCTCTAAGCTATGGAGAATTCACCACCGAATTCTATATTGAAAGCATGCCTAGAGCCTCTTATTTATAGGCTTAGGAAAACCTATTTTGAGTTAAAAATGGAGTCTGAGGCACGCGCGTCTGGACGGGAGCCTTGGGCCGTCCGGACGGGCCACGTTTTTCTTGTCCAAAAAGTATTCTGTTATTTTCTGCAGGGCCATCCGGACGGGAAAATATTTCCGTCCGGACGCTAATAATGGCCGTCCAGATGCTCAAATTACAGAACTTTTTCTTAGCTTTCCAACGATACCAATTTCATCCCAATCTGATATTTGAGTAAAAAGTTATTACTAAAATACCCGAGGTTGTCCGGACGGCTTAACCGAGCGTCCGGACGGTCAACTACAACCATCTTTCCAAAGTAGCACTAAAAGCTTCCATAACAAGGCCACGTCCGGACGGTGTTGCCCTAGCGTCCGGACGGTTGCACTTTGGCTGTACGTAATTACCATAATAAGGCTTGGAGCGTCCGGACCCTGAAGGCTGATGTCCGGACGGTTGAACTAGTGCATGTAATTTCCATATTTGAAGCTTGATCGTACGGACCATGAAGGCTGACGTCTGGGCGGTTGAACTTGGTATGCACGTTCTTGCCTTATAGAGGACATCGTCCGGACGGTAGCGGCCGTCTTCCCATAACTGTGTCTTGAGGAAGAAACCCTAATTCTTGTCAAACACTGAATGGCGTCTGGACGGTAGCGGCCGTCTTCCCATAACTGTGTCTTGAGGAAGAAACCCCAATTCTTGTCAAACACTGAATGGCGTCCAGACGTATAACCACGTCGTTCGGACGGATGTGCTGGAACACTGGATCTTCTCGAACTCTGAAGAGCGTCCGGACGATTTGCCATTACTTCCGGACGGATGCAACCTTGAACTGTTCAAAGCTTCTAGACACTGATGGGCGTTCGGACGGAAAGTTCTCGTCGTCCGGACGAATGTTGCTGACTGATGAGCGTCCGGACGGAATACCACGTCGTCTAGACGGCTTACAGGGAACCAAAATAAATCCTTGAAAACTTCACAAAATCTTCTCGAAGAACATAGCTGAAGAGTAGCATCTAGATAAAGCAACATCCCTGTGAAAGCAGCAACATTACATAGAAGTGATTTTATCCAACAGAATGCAGCCAACACAAAAACTAACAAGAAACAATAGAACTAGGCAAAGCGGTCAAGTTCGTTAGTGTTTAAAAGTGCCTCTTTGTACAAAAGTACAATCATCGGCTGTTTTGAAAACATTGCTCGCTTGATCTCACTCACTTTTGCATAGAAATTCTTTTGTTTTCTCTCTGATTTTCTCTCAAGGGCTGAACTTTGATTTTCTTTTTCTCTTTGATTTTTCTCGGCCTCTCTCTGATTTTCACTCTTTTTCTTTTGCTCACTCTCTTTCTTTTGATCACTCTCCTTTTGTAATCTCACTTGATCCTCGTATACTTGCTGCGGTGTCAATGGTACAAGAGTGATTGATCGTTGATTAAGTACAAAAGAGTACTTGTTCGTAAAGCCATCATGCTTCACTTGCCTATCGAACTGCCATGGACGCCCTTGCAATAAGTGTCCCGCCTGCATCGGTACTACATCACACAACACTTCATCTTCGTATTTACCGATTCGAAATGCAACTAACACTTGCTTGTTCACCCTTATCTCACCACTATCATTTAGCCATTGTAACTTGTACGGTCTAGGGTGCTTTACCATGGGCAATCCCAATTTCTCCCCCATAATTGTGCTTGCAATATTAGTACAACTGCCACCATCAATAATCACACTATATACCTTGTCTTTAACGTAGCACCTAGTGTGAAAGATGTTCTCCCGCTGTACTTCATCAACTCCTTTTACTTGCAAGCTCAATGCTCTCCTCGCCACCAATGTCAATGCGTCAGGGGCTAAATACTCCTCCTCAGAAACATCCTCCAATGGCGGCATGTCGTCGGTGTCGGAATCTTCATCATCGGTCACAATTTCACCATTGGCTTGCAACACCATGACTTGCTTGTTTGGGCATTGACTTGCTATGTGGCCCCTGCCTTGACATCTAAAACATTTAATATCACGATTCCTAGAGGTAGAGGCTTTGATTTTACCTTGAGGAACGTGGCTGGTGGTCGCAGACTTGGGCTCGGGTTTGGGCGTTTGTGACTTGTTCAGCGGCTTGGCATGACTCGATTTCCAAGAGGTAGAACTAGAGTTATGACCTGCACTGTCCCACTCCCTCTCTTGAGTTGTTGTTCCACTTTGATAGCCATATGCACCATATCTTTCAATTCCACATAATGTTGCATCTCTACCTTATCATGGATCTCCCGGTTTAAGCCAAGTAAAAATCTAGCCATTGTAGCCTCCCGATCCTCCTCTACATTAGCGCGGATCATAGCAATCTCCATCTCCTTGTAGTAATCCTCTACGCTTCGACTCCCTTGTCTAAGACCTTGTAGCTTTTTGTACAACTCTCGGTAGTAGTAACTTGGAACGAACCATTTTCTCATCACTACTTTCATCTCCTCCCATGTGTTTATTGGGTGTTCTCTATTCCGCCTCTTGTTTATCACAAGCTGATCCCACCAAGTAATAGCATATTCAGAAAATTCAATCACGGCTAATTTTACCTTCTTTGCCTCGGAGTAGTTGTGGCAATCAAACTCGAACTCCATCTTTTTCTCCCACTCAAGATATGCCTCAGGATCAGATCTACCTTGAAAAGACGGAATCTTCATCTTAATACCACCCAAGTTGTTATCTTCGCGATTCCTGACTTCTCTAAATCTTTCTCTAGGTCTCATCTTCTTCTTCATCAAAACCAGACCCATAACGCTCTTCATCCTCTTCCCTCGGTGGAACTCTTTCCCTTCTATGCAAACTATGACCGTTTTGTGGTTGCTCCTCACGTCTATTCTCCATCTGATCTATCCGTTCGTGAACCTACTCCATCTCCATCTTCATCACACGCCTCATCTCACTCATCATGGCCTCCATAAACACTTTCGGATCAGCCAATTTTGTATCATCTTCGGCAATGCTCTTACAACTATCGTGAGACATGATTGCTGCAAAACAAAGGTTAAAAAAAAAAAAAAAAAAAAAAAAAAAAAAAAAAAAAAAACCTCACGAATCACTCCCTTACGTGTTTACACTCAAGATGTGGATCACTCTCCACTCGTGTTTCACTCAAAAGAATATGGCTTTTACCCTCTGATGTTCTCACCAGTCTTGCCTTTTTCCACTCGATAATTCTCTTTCAGTTCTTTTGAAACTAAACAAACAACTCAAAATTTCCAGCAACAATTTACCCAGAACTAATTAAGGAATCTTAGATTTGAACACAAGGAATATAGAAATTTTCATATTAGAATTAGAAGGAATATGGTAGTTTGGAATTTTGGAAGCACAGAATAGTGAATTTTTTTTTTTTTTTTTTTCCGAACTCCTTTTTGTCTTCTTCTTCGAGTCTCTCTCTCTTTTCTTTCTTTCTTTCTTTCTTTTTTTTTTTTCCTTTTTTTTTTTTTGATGATCAACAACTAGCTTTTGAGAATAATGAAATAAGATTTCGAAATAACTAAGAGATGTGAGACCAGACCAATAGTTTAGACATCAACAAGACAAAAAAAGATTGAACAGATAGGGCAAAGGAAATTCGGCTAAGAAGAGATAAATGTTGTGGACGGCTAAAGAAGAAACACAGGAATGAAAGATGTTAAAGGATAGGCAAACCTGAACTAGAAACCGTGCTCTGATACCAAATGATGTGAACCCCGTCAAGAATAACGAGACCCAACAACGAAAGGGAACCCAAGATCATTTTATGGACAAATTCGAATGGAAGACCTCGACCCGTTGTTTATGACAAACAAGAACCTCGGTATAAGGAAGACGCCACAAACGGTGGTGGAAACTCTGTTTGATAAGTCGAGATGAACGCCACGGGAAATCCCGATAAGTTTGCGTAGTTCTTCAAAGAACCAAAGAGAATAAACCTCACAAGTTTTATGAATAATCAATGTCTGCATTTTCCATTGCTTATGCACCTATTTAAAGGGCTGAACATTACAAGAGAAAAAAAAACCCTAACATAGAAAACCTAATTAAAGCCGAAAATGGGTAAGGAAAGAAATCCTTACCTTCCTAAAACACACAAGACATATAAGGCAATAAAGGCTGGACGCCCACCCTCCTAATCAAAGCTAAAATAAATCCCTACTTGCCTAAAAAAAAGGAGAGCTGGAATAGGAAAGAAGAGCTGGACGCGTAGAGTCATATAGAAGGAAACAAAAGACAACATAAAAGGAAAGAAAGTGGCGCCTAGAATAGCCATGCAATCTGATCCTTCTAGAATAGACCCAAAATATTTCTTGCCAATTCTTAGCCTTGACCGGATCCTTCTAGAACTTGAATCAAGGTGACGATTCTTTGTTGCCCACGTGGATCATGCTCAATGGGCCTCCATGAATTTGCTTGAGCCCATAACTCTTGGATGAGTCCGTTGAGTACATCATTGAACTTCTTTGCTTGTGCTCTCGTAACCGGCCCAATCGGTACTTGAACGAGATCCTTTGAAGCGGTGCCTTGATCTCCATCAGAAGGTAGCACAACCAAGATTTGTATTTGGTCTTGGTCTGAAATTTGGCATAAAAATCCAAGGAGAGTCCCAAATATCCACTTCAGACCATTAGAAATAGAGATATATACATGCTCCCAACTTAACCACTTTACGATTTTTCAATAACCCTTTCCAAAGCCAAGAAGAAAGAGGGCTAGGAGAAGCCTTCATAAAAGAGATACCATTATTAAGATACTTATTTCTAAGGCATTCCACCCACAGCAAAGGTTGATTGATTGTCATCTTTCAACCAAGTCGAGCCAATAAAGAGTGATTTAGAAATTCCATAGATCAAATACCCAATCCACCCAAGAATTTGGGCTTGCAAATACTATCACACGAAAGAAAGGCCATACATATTTTCTTACCCCGAGGAAAACTTGCCCAAAACTTCCTCAAGCTTGTATTAATCTCCAAACAAAAAGACTTGGGAAGAAGAAATAGAGACATAATGTAAGTGGGAATTGCATTTGCAACAAACTTAATAAGAGTAGTTCTAGCCGCTTGAGACAACAATAACGGCCTCTTGCCATGATTACTTCTCTTCAACTCTTCAAGCCTTCAAGAAGTTTTTCTCTGAATTTGCTTTAGGTAGCAGCGTGTCTTTCTTCAATGTTTAGGTAGTAGCGTGTTTTCCAAAGAGCCCTCTGTTTGACACTATGTTGGAAGCCGCTGAACAACATATTCCTGAAAATATTTAAACAGAAATCTATCCAAAAATAACACCGTAAAGAAATATTAGATCCTGTTAATTTCAAAAATAATGTGGTATTATGATGGCTATCAATTAGATGCATAAAGAAATACAAAAGTAAATATAGCAATCCAAAAGACATAGATTAGTAATATCCATCCAGCATAAAGACATAAAAATATTCATGCATAATCTCCCAAAGCTTAATAGAATAAGGAAAGTCAAAGAAAATACATGGGAATGAGAAAAGATGTGCAGAGAATACCAAAATCTTGGGATCAGTCCGAGAGAAAACACACACAACACGACATGATAGAATAGGCAAAAAGTAGTGTGTGTTTGGCAGAGAAAGCAAAAAGCTCACGTCCGGACGTGGTACAAACTCGCCTGGACGGCATACTGTCAGATAAGAGATCGACAGAGTCGAGCGCGTCCGGACGCAAGAACATGTCCGTCCGGACGCTTCACACTAGAAGCTGAAAAGCAGAGGGAAATATGCAGAAAAATTTCCTAACTTTAGCTTCAGAACACACATGTATAAATAACTGATAAAACAGTCAAATAGCATTTCAAAAATATACCAAGATATAATTGAGAGTTAAGAGTCAATAAACACAAAATTTTTCCTACAGATAGAAATTTTTCAATGGTAAACTTAACTCCTGCAATGCGTGTGTGTGAAAGCTTTCTCAATAAGGTATGAAGTTCACTGATATGACTCAAAGCAACTGGATTTTCTAAATAAGAGAGAAAATCAATGTTAGATCAGTCAAAAGTCAAACCTTATTTTACTAGGGCCTAGCCACCCTCATCTGATACACTCTCCCTAAGTTGCATCACTTTTCTTTTACTTCGTCCTTTAGTGACCGTCTATTTCCGCAATGATTTGATCACTTACTGTTTCTATAGGGACAAGTTCAAGAACATATTTATAGTACAAAAGCAGTGGATCTTTTTATTTATCCATATTTATTCAGTTTTGAATGCTTTTTATCACTTGGTGCAAAATGCCAGAATTTATGGGTTCTAGGTTCAACTAGCGAGTTGGTCAATTTGACCATCTTAGCAAAAAAATCTATTTCAATAGAATTTCCAGAAGCTAAAAGTCAGAGAGAAAAAAAAAATGTACCTTAAGGGAGCTTTGGATAGTGCACAATTTTTCATCATATGAAAAAAGCAACTATTTAACATTAAGATGCACAGGAAAACTTAGCAGATATCAGACATGAACTCTCAATCATATATAAGCATATTCAATTAATGCACAATGAACTGAGATATCAGGCAAAAACACATACAATATCTGAAAAGCTATAAAAAAAATAAAATTCTGCATCTTCTCCCCCAATTTTTTATTAAAAAAAAAAAAAAACATGCTTCACAATAAAGAGGACAATATAGACCAAGCATGTAAGGTAAAAACAAACCTGACTTCAGGGAAAGAGGTTTGATAGTACCAAGATAGAAAAGCAGCCGCTTGACGTGCTTTTACTATCATCCCTATTTAATACGTGCAGAATTTCCTTAAGACAAACAAGAGGGAATATAGGGATAGAAAAGGTGGTTCCACAACAACATGCAAAGCATTCATGAGATAAGATTATATAAAGATGCAATGCAAACATACCTGACATGTACTAGGATTTAGGAACCAAAATCCTAGGCATGTGAGACCTCACCTATTAGGTGAGTCCACTTCCCCTCAAGGGGTGAATAGTCTCATCCTTCCTTACCCATACCTTCTCTACCTGTGAGGCAGGGGTGTGAGCCATGTCCAAATTGATCAGTCTGATTAGGACACTCTTCATCATGTTGACAAGCCCTTCATTGGTTTGATTCTTCTTGGGCTTGTGAGGCTTCATTCTGAAGCATTCAGCCTTGGTGTGGCTATACTTACCACATTGACGGCAAGAGGGAGAACCCCTTTGAGGATAATGTCGTTGCCGAAAAGCATGATGAGGTTTAGAAGGTTTAGAGCTAGAATTACCTGTCCTTTTGCTCTGTTTTCCTGATCCAAGGCGGCTGATGTCAGACCTGAGGACAGTGTGGCCTGATGTGTCCAAAGACACCATAATGAAAGCAGGTAGGCTGACTTTGTTTGCTAAAATGCTTCATGAAGAACTCTGCAAATTTAAGATTAGCATTTTCACAAATAACAAAGTCCTTACCTCTTTGAGATATATGCCTCCTATAGGGTGGAACATATTTATCTGAAGAGGTTTTCTTAATAAAGCCCTTTATGGAATCCTCTTGCTTCTTCCAAGGTCTGTGGGATTTTAACAGATAACACTTTGGTCTAATATGACCAACCTTCCCACAATAATGACAAATAGGAACAAACTTACCTTTTGTTCCCGAATCCTTAGAGTTAGGCTTCATACAGCTATTTAAGCAAGAATTTTCAGAACAAGCTGTATCTACTATCACAGGCTTAATATCAACAGAATCTAATTTAGAACCAGAAGCATGTGAAGTAGAAGTACTTAAATCATTAACAATTAAATCAGGCTTGTTAGAAATATCTATATGAATACAAAGCATGCTTTTCAAATTATTACTAGATAATTGTTTCAAGAGATCCTCTGATTCTTTTAATTTATTCTCTAGAGCATTGACAGTATCAAAAAGCATGGTATTCTCAGATGTCAAAGAGTCAATCAAGGCATGTGATTTAGATAACTGTAAAATCAAAGACTCTTTTTCTTGTTAATCTTCTTGAGTTCTCTATTGGATTTCTTAAAGAGTTTACCTATCAAAATGGTATCTTTAGAGAAATCATAAAAACCATCTTCACAGAACTTAGGAAGATTTATGTTAGAAAACGTCATGGATCACACTTAGGAAATAAATCCAAACACAAGTAAACCCGCTCTGATACCAATTGAAAATAATTTATTGACTTCTTAAACAAACCAAGTGTGTTTGTGTGCAAACAAATATCTTAGATGCGGAATTGAAATGACACAGGATATTTGTTACGAAGTGAAAACTCTATGAAGAGAAAAAACCACTCCGGGGCAGCCAAACCCAGGAAATCCACTATCCAAAAACAAAGCTAGTTACAAGACACTCGTACTCACAGAACCCTATGCAGTAGTCATACCTTTAACTCTGACGTGTAGCGCAACACGAACGCTTCCTAACCAGATCTTCCACCTGAATGGGTTTTTTATGGATTCCTTTATCTTAGGGCCGACCCCTAAGATAGACTTCACACAAACAACGAGCACATACCGGCAACGGTTTGAGAGCTAGCAGATCTTCGATTCTCCCTAAACATCCTCTCAAAGCACTATGGAATTCACCACCGAATTCTATACAAAACATAGACCTAGAGCCCCATATTTATAGGCTTCAAGAGACCTTGAAAACTGCTGAAAATCGGACTCTGTCTGTCGAGCGTCCGAACGGTTTACAGTAATATACTTCAGAAACAGTGCATATCTAGAGGCCGTCCAGACGCTTCTCTCTTTCTGTCCGGTCGGTGGACTATTCGGACATTATTCGAACATATAAGTTGTAGGATTTTTTCTTAGCTTTTCAACGACACCAATTTCGTCTCAATCCAATACTCGAGCAGAGAGTTATGATAAAAACACTGAGACGTGCGCATAAATCTTCTTGGAAGCCTGAAATGCGTCCGGACATTTCTCTTAGCTGTCCAGATGGTCAGGCTGTATATCTTTTCGTTAGCTTTCCAATGACTACAATTTCATCCCAATCCGATATTTGACCAGAAAGTTATGATCGAAATACTAGAGGGCGTCCAGACTGCTTGACTGAGTGTCCGGACGATCAACTGCAACTGCCTTTCCAAAATAGCGCTGAAAGCTTCCATATCAAGGCCGTGTTCAGACAGTGTTGCCCTAGTGTACGGACGGTTGCACTTCTGTTGTACGACTTGCCTTACCAAGGATAGCGTCCGGACGGGAACACCACATCGCCCGGACGGTTTGCAGCTGTCTTCCCATATCTGTGTCTGAGACATAATAAGTGCTGAATGTTACACATTCAAGCCCCTTAATTTACATATGTTAAGCTCTTAGTTTTGTTAAAATTTGATGTTTTGTGTTGTTTTTGTGTTTTCTTGTATTTTATAGGTTTTAGAAGAAAAACCGATCAAATTCCAAGATTATAATGAAGTCAGCAAACTCACTTTTGGATAGATTCAAACTCCAAATCAATTTTGAATTTAAGGAAAGAGAAGTTGGCAAAAATTCGTTATCTTTGGAAAGAATCCAGAATGAGCACGTCTCAGTAATTTAATCATAACTTTCGGCTCAAATATCATATTGCAATAAAATTGATGGCGTTGGAAAGCTAATAAGAAAGCAAACAAATGTGTTAGAAATAGATTTTTCCTAATTCGGACGTTTTCCATGCCAAAATCTCCCCGCAATAAAAGACCGCAAATCTGTATGAATTTTGGAATCCTTTTCCTACTTGGATAGAAATTTCAGAAAATGAGAAGACTTGTAATTATTCTTTTTGGACTAGAAAACCTACTTAGAATTGTAATAGGAATTATAGAGCTTCTAAAGCTTCTCTAATCCCTATAAATAGGCCTCTAGCCTTTGAAGAAAGACACACAAACTTGGAGGAAGAATCAAAGACTACATCAAGGAGGTTCTTTCTAGTTTTTATTTTCTTCCTTTATTTATTTTCTGTATGTATATAATTTTAGTTTATATTAGTTGTAACTAATACTTTAGTTAGGGCTCGATTGAAGCCCTAATCATGTCTTTTTAAGTTTTTCAATTTGCCTTGCTACAATTTATATATTGATGTTTAACTTGATTAATTCTAGTTTCTTGAATTCCTCATATGTTTATGTTTGGCCATCATATGCATGTGGTATGGATTTGTTATTTATGTCAATTTGGATGACCGAGTCCCCGACACAGGTTCTTGGATTAATCAACATAAAGACAACTGGAATAGATACCATATTTCAATCTGAGTGTGTTTACCGATTTCCATAGATTTATGCTTCCTTGAAGAACAACTAGTAGATACCATGCTAAATCCTTTAAGGAAGAAAAGAGTTAGAGTAGATACCATGCCTAACTCGTTGTTTAGGGAAATCAATAGCTTTAGGAGAAGATACCATTCCCTTGTGGCTGGTAAGCATTAAGCATCATATTATGATTGTAGTATTGTGCATATTGCGAATCTTATTTGAGTATGATTAGCGGTGGATATCGAAGCCCTACCTTTTCTTCATAGTATTTTATATTCAATCTTTTATCCCGTTTTATTCAACACATCGCTTTTAGGAATTTCGCTTTAAATACAATTTATACCAATCCTCGTGCGAATGATCTCGTATTTGCCTGCTATACTATTGTTTTAATCTTGTGCACTTGCGAGTAAAACGTACAAGTATTTGTCTATTTATTTAGGTAGATATTTGCACAACAAGTTTTTGGCGCCGTTGCCGGGCAATTAAACTCAAAAGCTACTACCAAAAGCGCTCGAGCAATCTAGGAGCTCAAGCGCATCTGCCCAGATTAGTGGTACTGAGGCCATTGCATGCACTACAAATCCATATCCTTTAAAGAATTCTGGTTTTGTTTTTAATTATTGTTCATTTTATTTTGGTTAATTTTAGTTTCTATTTTTATTTTATTTTTATTTTTTTAGTTTTCCTTTCCTTGGTTTTGTTTTTCTAGTTTTGTTTTTCAGGAACAAGTGTTTTTGCATTCAAGTTTGGGGGTATGCTACGACCCATACCTAGTCCAACCAATTTTCTCATCTCCCGGGTATGATCTTTCCATTCTATCTACACATTGAGGACAATTTGTAATTTAAGTTTGGGGGTATGGGACACACACACACTTTTTGTTAAAAAAAAAAATGAAATTGCATGTTCATGTTATTCTTAAGACTTTGGTTGATCTAAAAATTGTGATTTAAATTTCATTGGTGAGCTTAGAATGTTGAACACATGATCATTTGAAATTGATGCTAAAGTCCTACTACTTACTTTTGGCATCTAAGGATTCATTTGTTTCAATCTAAACTATCACAAGCACATTAGCATATAATTTTTTAGGTATGATATATGAACCTGATTGTGTATTTTTCAATATCTTAAGTGAAGCTGGGTGACTTGTTAAATGGATACCTTGGCATATTTATAATAATAATAATAATAATAATAATAATAATAATAATAATAAACCATTTTTGAAGCTTTCACCGAGTAACTGGACTTCTTGCCTCATTAAGCAGTGAATGTTCACGTCAAAAAGTGAGAAATTCAGATTGGTTAAAGTCATGACTAGTTTAGTTCTGTAGCCTTTTTGACTCGAGTTAGTAAGCTCTTAGGGGTGTTTCAACACTTAATGCCTTAAAACCATCTGGTTTGGGAGCATTAGCCTAACACTCGTTACATGGGTCAATTAGAAAGCTTAAGAGAACTAAGCATTGCACAGTCTGAAAAAAAAATTTAAAAGAAAATAAATAATAATAATAAATAAATAAAGCTCTTGCTATTATGCCTTGGTTATTCAATTTGATGGGGATCCCAGTGAATTTTGAGATATTGAATCATTGCACATTGGAATTAATTTGAAGCCTCATGATTATGTGTTAGTTCACCTTACACTGAATTGAACTTATGATGCCTGAGCTTGTCGTTTGTAAGTGGTTAGACTTTGGAATTCTATTTTATATTGAAGATGGAGTTTATCTTTCTAAGCTTGCTAATGAATGAGAATCATAATTTTGGTGACACTTAACTCTTTGGAATAAACATGAATTTTGGCATAATGTTTGTGGGTATCATTCATGGCAAACCCTCACGAGACTTTACTCGTCCACTAGGGAGTCCTAGGGTTTAAAAGGCTTATTGCATATGCTAAATGCAATCGTGTTTCCCGCGACAGAGGAGGTAGAGTAGTTATTGTTTTAGTTTTCATTTTATTTTCAATTCTGCATTGCTAAGGGACTAGCAACAAGACAGAAACCCTATTGCTTGTCGAACTCTGAATGGCGTCCGGATGGTATTGCCACGTCGTCCGAACGGATGCACTTGAACACTGGATTCTTCTCAAACTCTTAATAGTGTTCGAACGGATGCAATCTTGAACAGTTTGAAGTTTCTAGACACTAATGGGCGTCTGGATGGAAAGTTCTTGTCGTCCGGACGAATGTTGCTAACTGATGAGCATCCGGACGGGAACACCACATCGTCCGAACGGTTTCTTGGGATCCGACTTCTCTGAGTTGGAATCTACACAGAATCTTCCTTGAACACTGAAATAGCCTTCATGAAGCTTGTGACACTTGCAACTTGTCATAAAACAACTACTTCCACATCAGAGAAATAAACTCTGAATATCTGAAGACTTTAAAATATACGGCATCCCTGTGAAAGTAGCAACATTACATAATAGTGATTTTGTCAACAGAATGTAGCCAATTAAAATACTAACATGATGAAAAGTGAGGACAAAGCATGAACATTGTTTGAAAACTTGAATAATAATTCCATTCAGCATGTATCCACTAGACGTAGAGCACCTATATCTAAAGCACCAAAGACAGAAGGTCTTTTTGAAATAGGACATTCTTTAGGAAATTAGATCAAATGATGGTTGCTAGTTTTGCTCCTAATTCTGCTCACATGCACACACAGCACGTACCATGCTCATTCTGTTCTAGTCCTATGCATCACACAAATGATTGTCCTATTGCAGCAAAGTTTTCTGATGATTCAACTGAGCAGGTTAATGTAGCTTTTTCACATCCGGGTAATGATCCATACTCCAATACTTATAACCCAGGGTGGAGAAACCATCCCCATTTCTCATGGAAGGCTCAAGCTTCAAGTAACTCAGTCCCAGGGGTGCACAATCAAGCTCAATCTAACAAACAGCCCTACCAATCTTCTTCCACATACCACCCTCCACAGCAGCAATCTCAGGCTACACCATCTCTTCAGTCAAATTCTAACATTTAGGCTCAAATGTTGAAACTTCTGAGCGAGATCAATCAGAAAGTGGACTCTCAGAATCAATAGTGAACTCTCACTCTCAATCCATCGCCAAGTTAAAGGGTCAGATGGGAAAAATGGCTAATACCCTTAACAAGAGAGAAGAGAGGACACTTCCAAGTCAGCCAGTGGCCAACCCAAAGGGACACTACATGGTAGAAGGCGGTACTTCACAACACCAACAAGTGTTGGCTATCACCACATTGCGAAGTGGAAGAAGGGTTTACAATCATGTGCAAGAAAAGGAGGATGAGCAATCAGCCACCCCACAGAATCTGCAGAAGGAAAAGGGTAAGCAAAAAAGAACTGAGGCTTCTTCTTCATTTGCTCCCACTCCTGAGATGCCATATGAGCCCCGGGCCCCATTCCCAGAATGTCTCGAGGTGCCTTCTCACTTTGGGAAACAAGGAGAGAAAATACAAGATATAATGGAGGTTTTCAAACAGGTAAAAATCAACCTCCCACTCACTGATGCCATCAAGCAAGTGCCTGCATATGTCAAATTCCTCAAAGATCTGTGTACTCAAAAGCAACAAACAAGGGCCAACACTCCGAAGAAGGTGTTTCTCATTGAGTAGGTCAGTTCTATCTTTCAGCATAGTCTTCCCCCAAAGTTCAAGGACCCTGGTGCTCCCACCATCTCCTGTATTATTGAAGACCACAAGATTGATAAAGCCCTCCTTGATTTGGGGGCTGGAGTGACTCTATTGCCGTACTCGGTTTGGGGGAATTAAAGCCCACACCAATTATCTTGCAATTAGCTGATCAATCCATAAAGAAACCGCGGGGAATCATTGTGGACGTTATTATCCAAGTCGACAATTTCTATTTCCCTGTGAACTTCATTGTTCTTGATACTGAACCAGTGGCTAATCCCACAAAGATGATCCCTGTAATCCTCGGTCTCCCTTTCTTAGCTACGGCTAATGCGAACATAAACTGTAGGACTGGAATGATGAAGATCAGGTTTGGGAATCTGAAGGTAAAATTGAGCATATTCTATACCTTCCAGCAACCACCAGATAAAGTTGAGTGCTTCTTTCTAGATTCTATAGAGAACTTGGTTGCAAAGCCCCCTCCTTGCATTCTTACTATAGATCCCTTCGCGGTTGGTATGACGCACATCAAGGTGGATAATTGTGATACAGGGCAATCCATAGCCCAAGCAAATTACTGGCTTCTCACTACTGCCAAACTCGACGTTCCTCCATTGGCCATATCCAGAACGTCTCGATTACTGCTTCCAGGTAACATTCTTTCTTGGTGGTCCAAGAAGGTACATAACAAAGTTACCAAGGGCAATGATTGCAGCCCTACATAAAGGGCATTAAACAAAATGGAGATGTTGTTTGCATCTACTTGACAGATCCCAGGAGTTTTTCTTATCCTTCCTCGTTTTTGATTTCTTTGTGGATCTGGTTTGTCTGGCTAAAGACGTTAAACTTAGTGCTAATGGGAGGCAATCCACTTTACTAACACTTCTCCTGTTGATTTTCTTGATGCTTATTATACAACTAGAGTAGTGCTTTGTTTTTTAGGATAGGCATTTTTTCGTTGAAGTTTTGGGGTGTACAACCAGCCCCAATTTTTTTTCCTTCCATCTGGTATTGTATCTCTATCTATACATTGGGGACAATGTATCGTTTAAGTTTGGGGGTGGAAAAAACATTTTGTTGTCCTGTTATAGATATTGTGATTGCCTGATCATGTTATTTCTAAGAATTTGGTTGAACTTTAATTTTGATTTGTATTTCATTGGTGAGCTTAACATGATGAACACATGATCACTTGACTAAGGAATTAAGAAGTTTTGTTATTTTCTTTGGCAGCATGAGATATTACTTGTTTCAATTTGATTCTCACAAGCACGTAGTCTGTGGGGTATGAAATTTGAAATCAGTTATGTCTGTTATAAATATCGTGGATGCAGCTGGGTAACTTATTGAAGGAATAATCTTGGCATAAAAAAAAAAGAATAATATTGATCACTTTGAGCTTTTCGCTGAGTAACCGGACCTCTTACCTCATTAAGCATTGAGTGTTCACGTCAAAAAGTGAAAGTTTCTTTAATTGATAAAATGGTTAAGTTTAGCTTCGTAGCCTTTTTAACTTGAGTTAGTAAGTCTTTAGGGTGTTTTACATCTAGTGCCCTAAAACCATCTGGTTTGGGAGTCATTGACCTAACACTCGTTACATGGGTCAACTAGAAAACTTAAAGGAGCTAAGCATTGCACAACCTGTATATATACATAAAAAAAATTAAAAAAAATAATAATAAAAAAGAAAAGAAAAGAAAAAATATATGCATTGGTTGTTTTATCTAATGAGGAGTCCAACGAATTTTGAATATTGAACCATTCATGATAAAGATTAGTTTTGAAACCTCATGACTATGTGTTAAGTTCACTTTACACTAATTGAATCTTATGATATCTCATAATGCCATGTTAGTAGCTTAATTCTTAATTTCCTGAAATTGTGAAGATGGAGTTTATTTTGTTAAGATTGCTAATAAGTGAGAATTATTGTTTTTGTGACAATTCAATCTTATAGATAACATGATTTTGTATAATGTTTGTGGGTATCAATTCTGGCAAACCCTTACGAGACTTCACTCGTCCACTAGGGAGTCTTAAGGGTTTAAAAGGCTTATTGCATACGCTAAATGCAATCGTACATCCCGCGATAGAAGGATTTATCTTGTTGTTTTTCAGTTTTATTTCTTATTTTGTATTGCTAAGGGACTAGCAATATGTAAGTTTGGGGGTGTGATAAGCGTTGAATGTTGCACATTCAAACCTCTTAACTTGCATATGTTAATTTCCTTAACATTGTTATTTGTTTGATTTTGTGTTATTTTATTGTTTTCAGGTTTTAGATAAAGATGCAATTAATTTCATTGATTTTGGGCTTAAAGCACACTTTGAGAAGACTTAGAAGATATGTTTAAGCTTAACCTATCATAATAGAAGACCTATATGATGTGGTTAAGTTTAATCAAATCAAGTGAAGGATTAAATCAAAATTTCTCCACTAAGAGTCAAAATCGGATTGGATTTAAATTTGGATTTTGCACATGTCTTAGTATTTTGATTATAACTTTTGGCTTAGATATTGGATTGCAATGAAATTGGTAGCGTTGGAAATCTAATAAAAATTCAACAAATTTGTCAGAAATAGCTTTTCCCTAATTCAGAAGTTTACTATGCCAAAATTGGCCCTAAATAAAAGACTGCAATTCTGGACGAATTTGAAATCATTTTTCTACTTGGATTGAAGTTTCAATCTCTTACTTGTACAAGAAGACTCAAGAGATGATTTTTATGGAATTCCAAGAGCTTATAAATAGGCCTCTAAACATTGAAGAAAGACACACTGCTATCTAGAGCAAATTCAAAGAAAAACTTCTTGAAGGCTTGAAAAGTTGAAGATAAGTAATCATGGTAGGAGGCCATTGCAACAACCTTATGAGCGGCTAAAAATCTTTGTAGGGTATTGATGTAGCCCTATCCAAGCACAATGGTTTGATTCTATTTTAATTTAGATAATTTTAGTTTATACATGTTGGTTGTATAATTATGAGAATTGCTACAATTTGATATTGTTCTTCATCTTTTAATGCAATTGTTCTTCAATTCATAATCAATATTGGTAGAATTCTTCTCTTATCTTAGAAAGTTTTTAACCTTTATTGAACTCAAATCATTCTTATTTTCTGTGATTATGAGAATAATGATTATACAATGGGTTTAATTGACATATGATCAAAAGGATTAGATAGGCCATGCCTAGGGAAGACGAATCGTACTACACCCTAGTTTAGTGTAAGTTAGGTAGACGATTTGTACCAACCGAAGATGGGTTATACTTTTTCATTGATTGTATGTATCCTATTAAAGACATAGCTAATCCATGCCTAGGGAAGACGGGTCGTACCGCATCTTAGTGATTAAGTGGACGGTCCATGCCAACGGAAGATGAATTATACTTATTCTTTAATATGATAACTTCTTGTTTATTTATAGCATGTATAGAATGAATTTTTCTAATTAAATATGATTAACCATTGATGTGTGGATAGCGGTAAAGTCAATACTCTACTTTTTCTTTCTCTTATATTTCAATTATCTTTTACGTTTATTTCATGCACTTTAGTTAATTACAAATTTAACAATCTTTTCTTTAGTTATTTTTAATCTTCACAAACTTGATAGCAATACCCCTACAGTCCTTGAGGTTCAGTGTAACGACCCACCCCCAATAACACAATATTGTTCGCTTTTGGCTCCCCAAACCAGACTTCCCAGGAGGTCACCAATCCTGGGATTGCTCTCGCAGAAGCACGCTTAACTGCGGAGTTCTGATAGGTTCATAACCATCACGGCTTTAAAATGCGTTGTGTCATAAATGGTGCATTTATACATATAAGCACATCCTCATTTCCAAGCGATGTGGAACGTCACAATGTAAGTAGATCCTCTACCTCTTCTAAAATTGTTTAACGTCATATTATTTCATCAATTATCTTTTAGCATAATTGTGAACAATTATTTTATTTATGTATTGCAAATTTACCTTACGTACATAAAAGATTTCTAAAGAGTGTTGAAATGGGAAGTTTGGTTTGGGGAGCTAAAAGCGGACAATATTGTGTCATTGGGGGTGGGTCGTTACAAATCTCTATTGTGACGTCCCACATCGCCTGGGAATGAGGATGTGCTTATATGTATAAATGCACCATTTATGACACAACACGTTTTAAAGCCGTGATGGTTATGAACCTATCAGAACTTCGCAGTTAAGCGTGCTTCTGCGAGAGTAATTACAGGATGAGTGACCTCTTGGGAAGTCTAGTTTTGGGAGCCAAAAGCGGACAATATTGTGTCATTGGGAGTGGGTCGTTATAAATGGTATCAGAGTCACCTAGTAACGCCAGGTCATGTGGTACTGGAGCACTGCATGATGTTGCTCTGACGGGGACGTCAGGAGTTTAAGGGGAGGAGTTTGTAACACCCCCGTCCCATATTGGGAATAGATAAATAACTCACATAGAGTGAGTGGTTTATAAAAGATAGATGAGTGCTAAGTCCCACATTGCCTAGTTACTAGGTGAAACTGGGCTTTATAATGGATTCTAGGGAAGCTTCAAATTGACTAGTCATTTTGGGGTGATAGCGCAGATGTGGCTAGCGCTTTTCCTTGTGTCATTTGTAACGACCCACCCCCAATAACACAATATTGTCCGCTTTTGACTCCCCAAACCAGACTTCCCAGGATGGGTGACCTCCTGGGAAGTCTGGTTTGGGGAGCCAAAAGCAGACAATATTGTGTTATTGGGGGTGGGTCGTTACATTCGACACCCGCCCTATAACCTTATCCTACATGGATTTGTCCTATTGCAAGTAGTTATTTATTATTGATATATTTTGGTAAACAAAAGACCACATCAAAAGCCTTTTCCATATCTAATTTCACAGCCATTAAACCTCCATTACCTTTTTTCGATCTGCTTCATTGAATGAAACAACGTAACTCATGGGCCAGAATGATATTATCATGAATAGAATGACAGTTTTTAAGAAAGGTCGATTGAGTTGGGGAAACAATTTTGTGTAAAATAGGTTTAAATCTATTAGACAAGATTTTGAAGATAATCTTATAATTAAAATTAGTAAGGCTAATAATGGGTCGAAATTGATGCACAATCGAAGAATTAGCCACCTAAGGAATATTGCATGAGAGCAATGTTGTTTAATCACATATAACCACCCCTAAAAAATGATTGAACTGAAGAAATAACACTAATCTTAACAATAGGCCGGCCAATAGGACTTAATTATAGAAAAGCCCTGTCATGCCATCCATCCGGATCAGGTGCTTTGTTCAGAAATAGCTACAAAAATTTCAGCCTCATCAGGAATGAGACGTTTTCCTAAAAGCAAGCATTAAAGAAAATTACCAATATTATCTCTACCACAAGAATTTTGCATTGACCCATATGTCCTCATCAAAGCAACTATTTGAAGATCCGACGACTGAGTCGATCGATCTCGAAAGGCCAAAGGTGTGGAGGATGGTCCCATATATATTAGTGCATGCTCTTGTCCGTTTTCATAACCTGTCTTATTCTTCCTTCTTTATCTCTTTACATTCCCAACTCCTCCTCTGTCTCCATCTCTCTCGATCTCTCTCTAATATGGAACCTCAGTGCCTGAGACTCCTTATCTTCGGCCTTGCATTCTCTCTCATGACATTGCTTCAAAATCCAGTGCATGCTTCAACTGATCCCTGCGATTTTCCGGCAATCTTCAACTTTGGTGATTCGAATTCCGACACCGGAGGTTTATCAGCAGCATTTGGACAAGCCTCTTCCCCTCATGGAGAGTCCTACTTCCACGGCCCAGCGGGCCGGTATTGTGATGGCCGTCTCCTCATTGATTTCATGGGTACTTTCTTTCTTTTACTCTTTTAATTTAATTAATATGGCCGGACTCACCTTTTTTGCACTCACATTTAAAGCTAATCATCAAAACTTTTTCATATCTATTTTTGTATTTAGGTATATTATTTCCTTTGATCGAGCACCAACCAATTAACAACGTACTGACATACAAATGTCTTCAATTAATGCAATTACAGTTTTTCTCTTTCAACTTAATTTTTTGCTTAATATATCTTAATTTTCTCATTAATTCTATGTATCACATACGTATTGAGTTTAGTATATTACTGAAATGAGTCTCTCCAACCGGCATTTTTTCGTTACAAGTTCACTTAGCTTTGATGGATGTGCAACAAAAGAGATAAGATCAAGAAAAGAGTAGTGCTGAAAATAGGGAAGAAAGTGAGAGAGAAATTATTTCTCTTACTAAAAAAGTATAATTAGTTAGCAAATAAGGTCATTTCAGAAATTTTAGAACAACAAAGTTGGTGATCGATGAAAAATTAACCGAATATTCTATTTAATATTAGCACGGAGAATATAGATCGACGTAAAAAATAGTGAAGAAATTAATTAGCACTTTTCATTTAGAATTTGATTTTTGTTTTGGGTACGTACTTCTTGACATGCTTAAAATGAAAAATGGTTAGAGAAAGAGACATCTGCCAAATCATACTCTTAAGGTGATATTGAGCGGGTGAGGAGGGTGAGGTGCGGGTAAATCTTAACGAAAAAAAAAAAAGAAAAAGAAAAACTGATTAAATAAAGATGACCAAAATTTTGTTTTGTAAGCATTCTCGCTGCGAGCGTTATCTGTTCACTATTTTCAGCGGGACATTTACCAACACTCTTCCGCAAACTAAAAAAAATATAGAAAAAGTATACATAACCCTCTCAAACTACTATGCATTCCATTTTCAATGTGCCTCTGAAACTACTAATTGTGTCAATGCCCCCTAAACTACCAAAAAATGTCAATGTCCCCCTTAATGACAAAAATATCATTAATAAAATTATTAAAAAAAAATTCTAAAATAATTATAATTTTCAGTTATTTTTTTTAATTTTTTTTGTTCTTTTTTCGTTTCTTTAATTTTCGGTTTTTTTTTTTTTATAAAAAAAAAAAAAAAAAAATAGTTTTTCTTGAATTTTTTAAATTTAGTTTTTCTAAATTTTTTTTTTTATTATTATTATTTTAGTTTCTTTCAAATTTATAAGGATATTTTTATCTTATTGAAAAAAAAAATTTGGACCATTTTTGTCTTTTTGTTGGTCTTAGGGGGACATTAACATTGACATAATAGGTATTTTTTTAGGAGACATTGACAATTGAATAATAGTTTGAAGAGGGTATGTGGACTTTACCGTACCTAAGAATATATATATATAGAAAGAGAGAGAGAGAGAATTGCCACCACGCCCCACCTTAGAGAATAGAGGTATTACACAAATATCATAAGATTTCGTGTTTCCGAAGGGCATTATTCTGAATGTCCTTTTTTTTTTTTTAATAAGTAAATAAGTTTATTATAAAAAAAATAATAATAAATACAATAAACTCCGTTCTTTTTTTTTGGGGGGGGGGGGGGGGGGAGTGTGGGAGGGAATGGGAATGCAACCAATGTGGATCCTAACTACGGCCCAATTTGTCGCATTATAGGCGTAAAAGTTGACACTTTATTTTATTTGTTGAGTTTCACAAGAGGAGGATGCTAAGGGTAGAGGAGATACGTGTCTTAAGTAAAGTTGGGCAGTTGAAGACTAGGTGTGATCATAAGGGTGTCTCCTTCCAAGATGAAATGATTGAGTTGAAGGGAGATCGCAAGATTGATGGCAAGGAGCGCTACGAGAGCTTCACCTAGATTTGGGTCATAAGAGGAGCCGATGAGAGAGACAATTTCGATGATTTTTCCCTAATGGAAGTGTCATATCCAAAACTCATTACATAAGCAGACATGCAATGTGGAGTCTGGCTACGACCCAATTTATCGTATTGTAGGTGTAAAAGTTGACACTTTTGTTGCTTCCTAATAGGAGAATGTTGGAGGTAGAGGAGATACACAGGTCTTGAGTAGTGTTGGGTTATTGAGGAGCAAGTGTGACTTCCAAGATGAAATGGTTGAGGTGAAGGGAGACTGCAAGATTAGTAGCAAGGCGGGTTATGAGAGCTTTGGTGGAGCCAAGACTAGAAAGGGCTTGAAAAATTTCCAACTCAAAGGGGATGGGATAGAGGGAGTCATTGTCCTCATTAATTGGAGATATAAAACTCGAAAAGAGTCTTCAAGTAGTCGACAAAATAACCACATATGGCGAGGCAATCAAAGATCCAAGAGCCAGAGGGGGTCCTGAGAAGATCCACCGCATTACGCCTGGCCTCCTCCTAATAAAGGTGGAGGTGTACAAGAATTTGCCGTTTAGGTCCTTGCAGGTGAGCTAGCTTTCACGAAATTTGTTTTTCCAGATTAGTTTCTCTTTGATGAGAAGCTCATCAAGTACTTGCTCGAGATGAAGCTCAAGAGAGAGAGTGTTTTCAATGAAGGGGGCTTTTTGGACAAGGTCAATCTAAAGAAGGTTGGATTCAATCTATTTTTGGATGTTTTCAAAATGGTGGGTGTTCCAAGATCTGATCGCTCGTTTGGTGAGATCAAGTCCCCGCTTGAGATGAAGCTTAAGAGAAAAAATAGTTTTCAGTGAAGGGGTTTAACTCCCTCAAAATTAAGTAATTGTGTTTAGATTCAGATCTGTTGGTACAGTTTCCGGTATGATGACGTGTCGCCAATTGATTCACTGCCGGGTGCCGACTACGCCCACTCCGATGCCTAAATCAGTTCAAATCAATTTCCTGGAAAGTATCTGTAATCTCAAAAGCTCAGAGAATATCCCTAATACCTGGTGTGATGGTCTTATTTATAGGCTGGTAGTTGAAGTCCTACCGGAATTCTTGAAGCCCAGTTGAACTAGGAGTTTGAGTCCTAGTCTGGTTGAACCTTAACCTTATCTTCAGGGAATTTGAATAAGGCTACAGAGTCCAAATTGAATTACATTTGTACCTCTTTAATCTTAATTTCCACGTTACTAGCCATCTTATCCCGTTAATAATGGTATAGAGGCTTATCCCTGATCTTGGCCTATTCCTGATCTTCCGGGATACTGGCCTTATCTCACTCTAAGACAATTGTAACAAACTTCGACCAACCCCCGAGGTGATAATATCCGAGACATGTTCGCTCCGAAAGGACTAGGAGATCTCGGAATATTGCCGGACCGTAACAGGGTTGTGGAAGATCTGAGGTGTTATCATACCGAGGCCATCTTATCCGAGATGTTATCATACCGAGGCAATCTTTGTATACCGGGTTGTGATTCAACTTCTCGAATGGTCTCGTCGCTTCTATCAAATCTCCGAGGCATAAATATCTGAGATATGTTCGCTCCGATCAGATTAGGAGACATCGGGATATTTCATACCGTTACCGGGTTTGATAAGACCGAGACGTCATTATACCTAGTCGATCTTCTTCTACTGGGTCGTAACAAATGTCCGAGATGTAACTGAGACGATTCAAGATTAGAATCCACGTGTCCTTGAGGTTAATTTTATCCCCAACAAGATCAATTATTGTATCAAATTGAGCAACTCGGATAACGGTCTGATGATCATTATAGCTAGTGATCGATCAATCCATAGTTCTTGTGTATAACCTTTAGCTACAAGTGATCGATCAATCCGTAGTCCTCATATCGCACGTGCGCTTTATTCTTTTGTATTGAGCTATCATGGTTAAGCTTTGTTTTTTGTAAATCCACTTAATTCAAATGTTCTTTTTGTCTTCGGGAAGATCTATATATATCAACTCTCATCCATTGTTCTTTTCAATCACTTATATCTTTCTGACTTTAATTACCAATACTTCTTAGTTCTTACGTACTTTGATGCAACTTTAAAACTGTCTTGTTCCAAAAATGTGAAATTGCGCATGCATGTTAAATGGTACTAGATTGGCTAGCAGAAATTACTTCACTGTTATTCTCCTTAATCATTTGACGACCCTTGACTTTTGGATTAACATAATCTGTTTAAAGCTGTTTAAATTCCAATAAGAAAACAGAAAAGCTAGGAGTGTTAATTGGATATATAACCCCAGAAGCTAGAGTTAATTAATTTTTTTGTTTTTTATGAATAAGCTTCATTAATTTTACTGTCACAAATACAAAACACACCAGAATTAACCTGGTACACATACAATGCAACTCAGAAACTCGGCAAACTAAACTCCTCTCTCCTACTTACACTTGTCTAAAAAATAGAGTCCAAGCCCCAAACTAAAATTTTCAGAAACAAACTAGATAGACTACAAAAAACAAAGCAGCGACAAATTGCAGAACTCAGGAGATGAACCACATCCTCAGGAAAGAAAGAACCAGCCCAGCTCATGAGCATAACAGTTTGTTAATTGTTGTATTGCCAAACTTCCAGCAACCCATTACATATATGTGAAGTAAATTTAAAGGATTTGCTGGGCGCAAGCTAGGTTTTCATAAGGATTAATGTTATGATCGAGTGTTAGATTATGTATATGTATATATATATATTGTCCCACATTGGTTATTGTGATGTATATTTCTTTTATTACTAGCCTATATATATAGGCCTCTCATGTACAGCTTACGTGTGATTCAATATATATATAATCATATACATAATCTAACAATGAGAAAAGAAGATAGAATTAATTATGGATGCAAATGATTTTATATTTGCAGCTGAGAGCTTGGGATTACCATATTTGAATGCTTACCTTGATGCTGTTGGATCCAACTTCAGTCATGGGGCAAACTTTGCGACTGCTGGTTCCACCATTAGGCCACAGAATACAACCCTTCATCAAAGTGGATTTAGTCCCTTCTCTTTCAATGTTCAGTGGTATCAATTCCACGACTTCCATAATAGGTCCCAAATTTTCCGCAGCAAAGGTACGTACCTACTACTACTATATAGAGCATGTAACTAGTTAATTTTATATATATATATATATATATATATACACACACACACACGTACATTCATGAGTCATGACCTCTCTCTTTTAATTTGGACGTGCATGTAGAAGGGATTTTCCAGGATTTATTGCCCAAGGCGGAAGATTTCTCTCGTGCTTTATATACGTTTGATATCGGTCAAAACGATTTGACGGCAGGTTACTTCCTTAACATGTCTACCCATGAAGTCGAAGCATATGTTCCTGATGTCTTGGATCAGTTTAAAGCCGTCGTGAAGGTTAACTTGATTAATTTAATTTGCATATATATATATATATATATATATATATGATATAATATATATGAATTAACTGTTATATGCATGTACTTGTTAATTTGATAGTATATATACGGCGAAGGAGGGAGGTCATTTTGGATACATAATACCGGTCCGGTTGGTTGTTTGCCCTACATCTTGGATCGTTTCAAAATCACGGCTGCACAAGTAGACAAGGCTGGATGTGCAACTCCGTTCAATGACGTGGCTCAGTATTTCAATCGTAAATTAAAACAAGTGGTGGTCCAACTTCGAAAGGATCTTCCCTTGGCCGCACTCACCTATGTTGATGTTTACTCCCTCAAGTACTCTCTCTATACCCAACCAAGGAAGCATGGTAATTATTAATTAAAATAAAATTCTTTGTATTCGATATATATATATATAGTATAATATATATACTTAATTAATGAGATGGATGAAATTAATTTCCAGGATTTGCGGAATCTCTGAGAGCTTGTTGTGGGCATGGTGGGAAGTATAACTACAACATGCATGTGGGTTGTGGGGGAATGAAGACGGTGCATGGTAGACAAGTTGTTGTGGGGAAGCCGTGCCAAAATCCATCTGCTTGGATCAACTGGGATGGTGTCCACTACACTCAGGCAGCTAACAAATGGCTTTTTGATCAAATCGTAGGTGGTTCATTTTCGGATCCACCCGTTCCATTGAAATTCGCTTGCCATACACATCATCAATCCCACTGAAACTGAATATATCATCTTCAATCATGTTTTCCTACAACAACATCTTAATTTGTTTCTTCACTTTCCCTGTTTTCCTCATTTCAAATGGGATCAATTTAAACGTTTCCTTAATTTTCGGTCCAAGTCTCTTTTTTCATCATTTTTTACGACTATTAATTAATATTTATTGTTTCTCGATCGTTAAATTTGCTCTCTTCTCTTATATTCAAAAATCGAGCCTCCAATTTCATCATTTAATAATCACTGCCCTTTTGATTCCGTACAACTAGAATTTTGAGTGTTTAGAAAGAAAAAAAAAAGTATATGGGTAAATTATTTTTTTCCCGGCCCGTTCAAACTACTGCACGGCCGGTATTCTATGGCATATGGGATTTGTCTCACGGCCATCGCTTACCGTATATAATTGTAACATCTCCTACACCAGCCGTAGAATAGGCTTTAGCTAAACCCAATGTGATGAGCTTAGAATATGCTGGCCCATTTGGTTGGGTCTATGTTTGTTTAGAAAATGGATAAAACAAAAAACCCTGTAAACCCATACTTAAAAATTTTCTTTTCTATTGAATTTTTTTCCAAAATATGTTATCTCAAGATTTAATCCAGCACTTAAAATCCTTCAAATCACTCATCAAAAAAATTCGCTATGAGAGAATTTATCAAAAAGCTTGAGTTTGAAAATTCAAACCCTAAAATCTCTCTCATCTACCCTAAGATTGCAAAAATCCATCCATTCAATTAACACGCCACCATTATCACCCTTGATGTGGTCTTGAGTCTATCAATAATAAAATAACTACTCGCAATAGCATTACAGGGTTTATGTGAGGATGTCGAAGCTTAATGATTGTTGGATTGATTGTTAAATTATTGAAATTAACTCTAATTTAATTCAGAAAACATTTTTTATTTTTTGATTTGTAATTGGAACTAAATAAAAATGTAAAAGTAAAAATAAGATAGTATGAAGAAGTTATAGGGGATTAATTTCACCTCTAACCTCATCATAATAGTAAA